>NW_002987093.1:1010791-1023144 GCF_000006295.1 Pediculus humanus corporis
CTCCCTGGTGTGTTTTTCCTGATGGTTAATAACAAAAAATGTTAAATGAATGGTAACACACATGCACACACACACACACACACATCAAACAAACATTAAACACACACATGCACATGTACTCACACATCAAACAAACATCAAACACCAACATACATCCAACACACACACATACACATACACTCTCAAATCAAACACATACACACACACACATCAAACCCACATGCACATATCAAACACACACATACACATCAAATACTCACACACACATTAAACATACATCAACACACATACACATCAAACACATATCAAACACACATCAACACATACATACATCCAACACTCAACACACATTAAACACACACACATACACATGCACTCACACACACACACATCAAACACATACACACACACACACACACACACATCAAACACACATCAACACATACATACATTCAACAATTAACACACATTAAACACACATCAACACACACATCAAAGAATTACACACATCAACACACACATCAAACACACACATACATTCAACACACGCACATCAAATACTCACACACACACTTCAAACACTCACACACACATCCAACACTCATACACACATGCACACACACACATCAAACACATGTTGAGATATCATTCACACATGATGTTGTGCACCTGTTAGTTAATGTTTTTAATAGTTTTCAATTAAACACCTTAAACTAACAAACTAATCACTCAACATAAATGTATGTAATTAATATTTTATAAAAACAATCATTCAATCATGTTCTTATTATTCATTGTTATGTGATTTTTTTTTTATTTAAATAATAATAATAATAATAATAATAAATCATTCTATGCAAAAATGATTATTGACAAATGTAATTTTATATAAAGTATCCAATATTAATAATAATAATAATAATAATGATATCATAATACGTTTGAAATTTGAGTTTCGATTTGAAATCATCGGCTTTTTTTTTTTTTTTTTTTGAGAGAGAGAGCTTGAAACACGAATCATCAAATTGAAACGTTGAAAAAAAAAATGGAAAAAATGGACTACTGACCTTTGAATATTTTTTTTTTTTTTTTAAATGAAAGAAAAACTATTGTCCAAAGTTAATGATCAAAAAAAAAAAATAACTTAGTTCAACAATAAAAAAAAAAAATGTGTTATTAGTAGTGTGTGTGTGTGTGTGACGTCATTTTTTTTTTTTTATAATCGTTAATGAAAACTTGTCACGTTCTTCTTCTCCAATGAAATTCAATATAATTTTTAAATTTAACTTGTTACCACAATATACTCGTAAATTTATTTCGACTGTTTTATTATTATTATTATTATTATTATTATTATTACGTAGTCGAGCCTTTTAATTACCGACCATTAACTCGATTTGTTTATAAAAAAAAAAAAAAAAAGATTTAATGATATTGAATTTTTTTTTGTTAATCTTCGAACAAACGAATTAAAATATGTTATAATAAAATAATAATAATTACCGTTAATAATAATATTTTTGACGTTAACGATTTCATTTCACGCCTTTTTATCAATATCAATAAATAAAATACAAACGTACAAACGCATACACAAACAACAAAAACACAAACGCAGACAAATCGAAATTAAACACACAGGTTAAAACGATTATTGAAAAAACACAATGAAAATAACGTATTAAGAATAATCTTAGAGTACGTAAACGTATTTTGGCTCACGAAAAAATATTAATCGTCTGATTACACGACAGTTTTTATGACGTCACATAAACAAAATTTCTGAATGTTTTCTTTTTTTTTTCCCCGTATATATTTTTATCGTTAAATTAATACCGTTAATTTTTTGCATAACTTTTTTTTTTTTTTTTTAAATAAAAAATCTCTCTCTCTCTCTCTCAAATATTTATTACTTTAATTATTATAAATAAATTTACGACATTAAAAAAAAAAAAAGGGGGGGGGGCATTAATTAGATTCGAACAAATTATCGATTTTTTTTTTAAAATAAAAAATTATTTTATGAAGAAATATCGATTGAGGGGGAAAAAAAAAAATATTTCTTATTATTTATATTCTTGTTTTAAATATATTTTTTTTTTCCTTTGACGTTAAAAGGAACGAAAATATTTTTTTTTTAAAAACAAATATTTCAAAGAGAAAGATGGAAGATATACCAAAATTGAGCTTAAAAAAAGGAGGAAAAACTCGATAATTGAGTTTAACAAAAAAACCGAAAAAATTCTCTCTCTCTCTCTCTCTCTCTCTCTCTCAAATCGATTTTACATAGCCAAAGGAAATTTTTTTTTTTTTAAATGTAAACGCATTAATAATAATAATTTTTATCATTATTATTATTTATAAGTATTAACCTTACTTATTATTATTATCATCGTTTTTTTTTCAATTAAATTTTTTTTTAATGATAAATTTTCCATTATTATTATTATTATTATTATTAATTTTTCCTTTGACGTATTTTTGTATTCGTACGACAGGCGTGTTGTTGTTGTTGTTGTCGTAAAAAAAAAAAAAAAAAATTATTTTATTTTATCGTGTCATTAGATTTTCATATACGTGGCATATCACATTAATAAAAAAAAAAATTCGATTTTTTTATAATTAACCGGGGGGAAGGGAGGAGGGGAGGGGAGGGGAGAAATTATCATTATTATTAATTAAAATAATTTTTTTTTTTACGACGCGATAATGAGTGATGATGATAATAATAATAATAATTTTTGCAAAACGTTTAAATAAATATGGCCGTACGTTTAATACTATACGTATAAATTTTATATTTGTTTTTTTTTTTTTTTTTATGACTTTTCGGTAAATAAATTTTGTGGGAAAAAAAAAAAGTAGGAGTGGTCGAGAGGGGTCTAGACGGTTTTTAAAAAACCCTAACTAACCCTAATCCTATGTATGCTATTTTACCTGTTGAATTTTTATTTATTTATTTATTTATTTTTTCATCGAGCACCCACCAAGATTCATTAGTGTCGGTTTTAAAAAAGGTAATAAAAAAAAATCTCTCGACGGGGTCAACAACAACAACAACAACGGTGCTTTTATTATTATTATTATTATTATTATTATTATTATTATTATTATTATTATTATTATTATTATTATTATTCCCTCCGCATCCCCGCAAAAATATATATATAAGTAATTAATTTTTTGTTGTGAGGTGGTCCCTCGTAAAACGAAATCATTTTTTTTTTTTTTTGGAATTATAAAAAAACGGTCGTATTACGTTTCCCCCTCCCCTTCCTCCCTCCCTCCCTACCTCCGCCCCCCTCTCCCCCAATAAAAAAAAAACGCGACTCCATTTTTAATTAAAAAAAAAAAAATTCATCCGTTTAAATTTTATATAAGTATTCCTCGGGTGTTAAAGGCAACACGATTATCAATTTTTTTTTTTTTTTGCAAGTTGGTAACACTGGTTCGTTTTAAAAACGATGATAGTTTTACGTATAATAATAATAATAATAATTGTTTGAGATTTTTCCAAAACGGTATTGTGTATATTCATTCAATCTCATTCAAATCGTTTCTCTCTCTCTCTCTCTTAATGAGTTCAAATATGGAATTTGATACCGTGGAAAAAGGCGTTAATCACGGCGTATCGATTGTTTTGACTACGATTTTAAACATTTCGTATAATAAAATACAAGATTTATGAATTTAAAAAAAAAAAAAAAAACTAATTGTGGGGAAGTGAGAAAACGAATTTAAACTCTCCCTCTCTCTCTCTCACACACACACTAAGTGGAAATAACTGTTCCCAATAATGATTTTCTTTTTTTAAATGTACGTTGAACTGGAGGAAAATAAATATTATTTACACTTATTCAGCATAAAAAAAAATATCGATATTATCGATCGATAGATCGATAATATATCGATCCATCGAAAAATTATCGAAATTATAAATCGATTGATACATAAAACCATTCTTTTGACACCAACAACAACAAGAACAATCTTTTAACCGTAAAATTCTTATTTGTTATATTATTATTATTATTATTGTTAATTTTTCTAATAAAGAGAGAGAGAGAGAGAGAGAGAATGTTTTTGCCATCAATTTCGACATGGATAAAACCAGTCGGATGAGATTATTATTATTATTTTTAGTTTATAACGTTTTGCCAAAAATTAATAAGCTCAATTTTTTTATTAGTATAATTAATTTTCCCCCCCTCCCCCCCGTACTCCCTTCCTTCTGTTCAGTATCGAAATCAGGAATATACTAAAGTAGTAATAAAGAGTGAGAGAG
Source organism: Pediculus humanus corporis (assembly GCF_000006295.1). NCBI lineage: Eukaryota > Metazoa > Arthropoda > Insecta > Psocodea > Pediculidae > Pediculus > Pediculus humanus. Next base: position 1,015,077 of record NW_002987093.1, read on the forward strand.
AGAGAGATAGTAGGTAGGTAAGTTTTTGTTAATAATAATAATAATTTAAAATCTACTTACATTTTGATTTGTTTTTTGGGTAAAAAAACCGTTATCTGTTTGTTTATATTCAATAATAATATTTTATCCTTGTTTTCTTCTTCGTTTTCCTCACGGACGATTCTTGAAATTTTCGCGTGATTTTCCGACGATAATTTTCCTATTTCCGACAAATAAGTTTTTTCCGCCAATACCAATAATAATTTTGATAATACTAAGCACGCTAGCGCTTTGGATTTTACTGTTCCATCGAGTACGACCATTCTGCAAAATAAAAAATTAATTAATAATAATGATAATAATGAGTGCGTGTGCGTGTGCGTGTGCGTGTGCGCGGAACAAACGTAATTTTGACAATTTTCCCACCCCCCCTCCCCATATTTCAACTAATAAATCTCTCTCTCTCTCTCTCTCACTCTTATTCGTTTTATAATTGCATTAACAAACGCAATCAAATCGAATTCAATTTTGTTGTTGTGATTTTTTATTTTTTGGTTGTCTCAGCAAATTTCGAAAAAGAAATTTTTTTTTTTTTATGATGGTGGCATGAATGGCCTTTCATTTTTAAGTTTTTTTTTTTTTTTTAACTGCTTTCAAATCGGTCATACGTGATATACAACCAAATTTCAACTTGTCACACAAAATCCTTGCCTACGTTCTTATCATAATCATCAATCGAATTTATTATTATTATTATTATTTCGTTAGGTTTTTTTTTTTTTTTCTATCGATCGTGTCAGAAGGCAAAAAAAAAAAAAAAAAAAAATTCAAAATGTGACGTGTAATAAGACCATTAAAGATTATTACGTAGGATTCTGTGGTTGGGTTTTTTTCTAACTTAATTCGGCCCTTGTTATTATTATTATTATTATTATCATCATTATCATTATTATTATTATTATTATTATAACAAATTGATATTTTAAATAAAGACATTATTAATATAAAAAAAAAAAAAACTCGTGTAATAAAATAAAAATCTTTTACGAATATGAAAACCATCACAGAGAGAGAGAGAGAGAGAGAGAGAGAAACTCAATTTCCGGTTTGTTTCTGTCGCAAAAAAAAAAAAAAAAAATTGTCGCACTTTTGCAATTCGTATAATTCAAATGATGACGTAAAACACACAATGTCGGCTTGATTTTATTTACAAAAAAAAAAGTAATGATTTAATAATTAGTAATATGTGTCAAGATGATTGTTAATTGAAATGTTGTTGATATATCGTTTAAAATAATTTAAAACAAGATGATAACTCAGCATGAACTGGTTTTTCACGTCGTCAAATTGTCAAACTCAGGTTTGTTCTTCAGGTTTTCTCTCTCTCTCTCAAAACCATTGATACCTACATTTTTTTTTTTTTTTTTTAATGTTTTTACAACGACTTCCGTTTTTAAATTACGATATACATGTAAAATTCGTTTTATAAATAACCCGCGAAAGGAAATTAAATTTTAAATTTTAACGGAAATCGAATACAAATCCCCCTCCCATTTTTTTATAAAAATTAAATATGGCGTCCTTACGATTTTTTTTTTTTTTAACGAATACGTAGATTGTGACGTTTTTTAAATTTGCATTAAAATAAATAATAATGACCTTTGACATTAAAAATTAACCGGTGAAAATAAAAAACGTCACACAACCGTTTGATAATAATAATAATAATAATAATAATAAACTAATTTGCGATTCGTAAACTCTCACGATACGTAAAACCGGTCAAAATCAATCAATCAATGAATCAATCATTCGATCGATATTTATTATTCGTCGTTCCCTTGAAAATTTTTTTTTTTATTTTCGTTTACTTTTTCTCCTCCTCCCGGAAAAAAAAGAAAAGGATGAAAAATAAAATTCGAGCATCGAAAACAAAAAAAAAAAAAAAAAAAATTTTGTCGTGCATAAAATTTGCAGGACGTAATAAAAAAAAAAAAAAAAAATTAGAAATTCGATACGCAGCTTTTGTTTCGGGTTTTTTTTTGTAGTCAAATGAAATTTGAACCATAGAGTCAAAATTTTCGTCCCTCCCCTCCCCTCCCACCGCCCCGCCAAACCGTTTTTCGTATCGACAACGAACGATTAGTGCCACGTTATTAAAAACCTTTGTTGCGTTTTTTAACTCTATGACGACGACGACGACTCCCTAAAATTATTATTAATAATTTATTAACGATAATAAACACACTAAAAAAAAAAAAATTTTTTTAACAATTCATTCTTCCCTCCGCCATCTTTTTTTTGTTCAAAAAAAAAAAAAGGTTAAAAACTTTTTAATGTGATAATAATAATAATAATAATAAATATGTCAATGACGAATACATAAATCAGTAAACACGTTTTAATTTATTTTTATTATTTTATTATTATTATTATTATTATTATTATTAAACGCAAATTTTTTTTTTTGCGTGTACGCACGCACGCACGCACACACACGCACGATAATAATTAACTTAATATAATAATAATAATAATAAAAGGTTTAAAAACCTGGAAAATTTTTTTAAGTTTAAGACAAACACACACACTCTCTCTCTCTCTCTCATTCTATCTCTCTCTCTCTCTCTCTCTCATTCTCTCTCTCTCTCTCATTCTCTCATTCTCTCATTCTCTCTCTCTCTCGCTCTCTCTCTCTCTCTCTCTCATTCTCTCATTCTCTCATTCTCTCTCTTTCTCACTCTCTCTCTCTCTTTTTAATATATAACATCTTTTACAATACGCACAAAGGTAATTTAGTTTTTTTCTTATGATTTAATTGCTGAAAGTCTTTAATTAGGCTTTTTTTTTTTTTAAAGTATTTATGTGCGTGAGTAGTGCGTTAGTATGTGAGTGCGTGAGTGAATGCCACGTATTAAGAGGGGAGGTACTGAATAAATTATTATTTACCCGTTGTTGTTGTTGTTTTTGGTATATATATATATATATATATAAAATTTTTCCGAGTTTGTGAACTTTTATTATTTATAAGGCAGCAAGTTTTTTTTTTTTTTTTTTTTATTAATAAATTAAACAAATGTAATTATTGTTAGGTGTGTTCGGACCGTAATTGGCCTTTTTTTTTCTTTTTTTTTTTTTATTTAGACCGCCTGGTTTATGACTGACTGAATGACTGACTGACTAACGTAGTAGTAGTCGTTTTATTATTAAATTGTTATTGTTATTGTCGTTGTTAAATCTTTTTTTTTTTTTTATTATTATTTGCGGGTTTAATTTAATTTTATAATTAAAAAAAAAAAAAATAATAATTTTCTTCTTTCTCGGTAGTATAAATAAATAAATAAATAAATAAAACCTGAAATTAAATTGCCTTAACAAAAAAAAAAAAAAAAAAAAAACCTGGATTAATATTATAAACAATCAAAATTTTCAATTCTTTTTTCTTTCTCTTTCGTTATTATTATTATTTATCGAATTTTTTTTTTTAAATTTAATAATAATAATAATAATAATAATAATAATAATAATAATAATAATAATAATAATAATAATAATAATAATAATAATAATAATAATAATAATAATAATAATAATAATAATAATAATAATAATAATAATAATTTTTCGATATTAATAATAATAAATTTTCGTCTCGTTTGATTTTTTTATACGCACTCCCTATTTAATACTAAATTCGAAAAAATTTATGTCAAAATAATTACCGTCATTATTATCATTATTATTATTATTATTATTATTATTATTATTATTATTATTATTATTATCATTATTATTATTATTTACACGTGGGCAAGAATATATTTTAAACGTCTAACGACGATATTATTAATTATTTATATATAAAAAAAAAAAAAAATTAATAATAATAACGTTTTTTTAACCCTCGAGAGAAAGAAAAAAAATAATAATAATAATTTTATATATACATATACATTATGTGAGAAAATATATACGTTTAAACAACAACAACAACAACAACAAACTTAACCCGAAAGCGAAAAAAATATAACAAACAACAAACAACAAAAAGCCGAATCTGTATAAAAAAAATTAAAATGTTGATTAATTTTATGAAGACAGAATAAAAATCAAGTTGTTTTTTTTGTTATAAACAAATTATTATAAATAATATATGTATAAAAAAAAAAATTAAATAAATCAAGTTTTCGCCTTAAGTATAAACTAATAGGTTATAAATGAGATACGTAAATTACAAACCACCCCCCTCCCCTTCCCCCCACGCCTCCTCCGTAATTATAATCCCTTTTTCGTTGTTTATTTATTACGTAATGAATTCGGGAGCTCAAATTATAAAAAATTTTTAATTATATGACCGTGTGTGCGTGTGCGCGTGCGCGTATAGCTTATGTATATATATATAAATTTAAAATTAATAATGTATGTATACGTTTTTTGTAAATTAAAATTAATGGATTTATTAAAAAATAAACGTTTTGTCAAAATAATAATAATGATAATTACAGTGTAAAATTTTTTTTTTTTTTTTTTTGATATTTCATTATAAATGATATCGTGTAATTATTTACGCGCCCCCCCCCCCGCTCCTAGCTCTCCTCCTCTTTCCTGTAAATTCCCTCGGGATATATTTTTATATAAAAAAAGCGTTTGTGATAGTGTCGGAATATAAACCTTGTGCGTATATATTTTACAGTATAATAACGAAAAATGCTTGTTTTATATTAAATTTATCAACCGTTCCCCCCGTATCGATTGTTATCAGGGGGGAGGGGAGGGGAATAATGGGGGGCAACGAACAAACGTCGGGGAAAAAAAAAAGAAAATTTTTTTGTTACGGCGTGGTATATATTACTCATTTTCCCGTATAAAAAACAAGAGTATAAAAAAAAAATAAAAAGAGGTGGGGGGTCGTAAGTTAAATATACGAACATACGTTTTTTTTCGTTAAATTTTCCATCGACCAATCAAATTTTTTTTTTTTTTTATTTCGATATCATTTATTATAATATTTATCATTAACTCTACCTAGCGGCATCGTATATGGATTTTCAATTTATACGATTATTATTATTATTATTATTAAAAATATACAAAATAAAAAATTAGTATAATTATTAACCATTATCATTATTATTATTTTTTTTTTTTTAATAACGAAAAACTCGCGTAATTTAATTAATGGTTTCAATTTATATATATATATATATATATATATATATATATATATAATTTTTTTAAATGACGAACCCCCTACCCCCTCGCTACCTCCCCATTAAAAAAAATTATTGATACTTATATCGGTCGCGTATGAAAAAACAGGTTATACAAATTTTTTTTTTTTTAAAGAAAATTATTATCATTATTATTGTCATTTATAACGCGAATTCGATGCGATGAAAAAAAAATTAAACCGCATTATTATTATTATTATAATTTATATATATATATATAATTTACGTTATATATATATATATATATATATATATATATATATATATATATATATATATATATATATATATATATATATAAATGATAATGATAACTTTTTTTTTTTTTTAAATACAACAACAACAACAACAGGTATATATTATAATCGTAATCATTATTTTCCAACGAAAAAAATATTAATAATAATCACAAATAAATCCCCGAGGGATTGTGTGTGTGTGTGTGTGTGAGAGAGAGAGAGAGAGAGAGAGAAAATCTGGAAAAATTATTATAATAAAAAAAAAAAGTAAAGGAAAAACGTGAAAATTTTAAATATAATTTTAACCTTTTCTTTAAAAAATATACCTGTCGACATTTAACGCGAGTTATTTATATATATATATTTTTTAAGTATAATTTTTCATATACGAAACTTATAATTTTTGACCGTTACGCGGACGCGCACGCACACACCATCGCCAATATCGATTTTTATTAAAAAATTTCAACCCGACTCGTCTCATTTTTTATATATAAAAAAAAAAATTAATAAAACGTGATGAAAAATATATATAGATAAGTTTATAAAAACGCATGCATAATTATTATTATTATTATTATCATCATCGTCGTCGCCGAAAAAGAAATTAATTTATAAGATTATTATTATTATTATTATTATTATTAACGATCGGACGTTCTAACAAGTTTTTATTAAGTGTTAAAAAATTTAAATAAGAATCATTGCCTCGTTAACTAAAAAAAAAAAAAAAAAAAAATACATACATACATACATACATACATAAAAAAAAAAAAAATTAATAGGTTTTTTTTTATATACATACAAACATTTAATTACCTTGTCCCCTCCCCTCCCCTTCACCCCCTTTTCCTCCTCGCCCCCTCCCTCTTTCCAACCTTTTTTTTATTAATTGATTTGAAATTTATTTTAATTTATTTATTATTATAAGTATAAAAGTTTTAGGTGTGTAATTATTTACCCCTCTCTCCTTCTCTCCCTACCCTCTCTACCGTCCCCCCCGCGAGTATATTTATACTAAAACCGTAATTAATTATTTCGAGAATAAATTTCTTAAAAAAAAAAAAAAAAAAAAATTTATAACGAATTTTTTTTAGAAATTATCATTATTATCATTATTATTATTTATAACGGGTAATTAATTTTTTTTTCAAGAGTGTCGTAACGTAAATAATAATAATAATAATAATAATAATAATAATAATTAATAATTAATAATAATAATAATAATAATAATAATAATAATAATAATAATAATAATAATAATAATAATAATAATAATAATAATATTAATAATAATAATTAAAATAAAATAAATAAATGAAAAAAAATCTTACGGATCAAAATGTGTCTTCTTCTCCAGTACCGTCGAAGTAAATAATTTTCGTTTTTTTTTTTTTTTTTTTTGCTTTTGTTTTTTGCTTTTAAATTTTTTTCAAACTTTTGAAAATCTTTACGAATAATAATAATAATAATAATAATAATAATTAAATAAACGAACGTGTGCGTGTGTGATAAAAACGATTTTCCTAATAATATTAATAAGGTTTTTTTAACGTAGAGAAATTTTTAATTTTTTATCACACGTTCGATTATTTTGATAATAATAATAATAATAATAATAATTTTAAAAAAATCCGATTTGTGTTGGTACCTGAAATCGTAAACGAGGATCGATCGCGAGATGAACCGCTTTTGCCCCGATCGTACCAACCAAAGTGTAACCGATTCCAATGAAGTCTCGAACTCGAATGTATCAAAGTTGATTTTATTATTTGCGTTTGAGAACCTTCTTCCGCTAGCTAAAAAAAAAAAAAAATGAAAGAAATGAAAAACTTTTCATCTTTGCGTTTTTTTTAATTTATTTATTTATTAACGTTATTATTATTACATTCTCGAAAATATAATAATAATAATAATAATAATAATAATAATTAAAAAAAAAAAAAACGGTTTTATGTGACATATAATAAAAAATAATCAAAATTTCTTATTTGTTCAGATATACGCCCCCTGATTTTTCCCCTCCCTCTCCCTCCCCCATTTATGGATTATTTGCAACAAAAAAAATTTTATGAATGAAAATTAAGTGGGAGGGGAGAGAGGGAGAGAGAGAGAGAGAGAGAGAGAGAGAGAGAGAGAGAGGGAGGAAAATTCCCAATTGGAAATTTTATTAATTTTTTTTTTATTGTTTAATACTTATTTTCGTTAATGCGACAGTAAGGATTTTCTAAAAACGTGACTTTAATAAATTGTTCTAGAAATGCAATAAAAAAAAAAAAAAAAAAATTTTTTTTTTTTTTTTTTTTTTGCACATTGACGTGTCAATAGAGAAATAAAAACGATTTGCATCGAAATTCCTCAAACGAACGAATGTTTATTATACGAACAAAGGGGACGACACAAAACAAAAAAAAAAAAAAATTTCTTTTTTTTTTCCATTTCATTTCGTTTTATTTTTTTTTTTTTTAAGGGCGAGCCCCCAACTAACCTTAAAAAAAAAAAAAAAAAAGCATTTCGATAAAAAAAAAAAAAAAAAAGGGCGAAAAACTTAAATAAAAAGAGAATTTGCAAATTTTGCAAAAAAAAAAAAAAAAAAAGGGAAAAATTTTCAAAAGT
>NW_002987093.1:1023368-1055868 GCF_000006295.1 Pediculus humanus corporis
AAAAAAAAAAAAAAAAAAAAATTATTATTATTATTATTTTTTTTTATTAATATGTGAAATAATTTTCTGAGTGGTTAAACAGCTCAATTATTAATCTTTTTTTAAAGAGAAGAATTTTTATTATTTTAATAAATTTAAGATTTAAATTAACAAACGACAAACGACAACCATAACAACAACCATAACAACAACCAAAACAACAACAACAACAATGTATAAAAACGTTTGAAAAAAAAAAAAAACTAAATTTTTTTCTTTTTTTTTTATAATTTGTCGTCGACTTGACTGACAACCCCTTAATAATAATAATAATTATTACGTTAAACGTTGTGCGTGTGTGTGCGTGCGTGTGTGCGTGCGGGATGTAGTAAAAAATTTTAAAAAGTATATTTATTATATTTATAAAGTTAAATAAATGTAATTTATTTAACTCGATCGGGTACCACCCATGTTGTCAAATAATTTGACAAAAACAGTTGATCTTTGCAACTTTTTCTCTCTCTCTCTCTCTCTCTCTCTAATATTCAAATTAACTAACCTGACGTATATATAAATATTAACCGAGAATATATTGTCTAAGGTCAGGTTTTTTATTCAGGTTTTTTTTTTTTTTTTTTTTTTTTTGTTCTGTTATTATTATTATTTTTTTTGTATGCACTTTGTAGTATATGTTTAGTAAAAAAAAAAAAAAAAAAAAATTTTTTTGATTGAAAACTTGATTTATATGTTTATACAGTATGTTTATAACGTATAATTGTTTGTTGTTGTTGTTGTTGTATATGCAAAAAAAAAAAAAGTTTTTTACCTGAATAAAATATGTGTTACGAAACTGTAATTACGAGTATAAATTTTTTTTGTTATTTTTTATACATTAAAAAAAAAAAAAAAAATGGCGGCGTGCGTTTTAACGTTTATCACATACGACAATAACGACAACGAATGAAAAAATAAATAAATTCAATTTCAAATCGTTAACCGTTTTAAATTTTAACGAAAGGTTTTCGTTTTGTTTAAATAGTTTTAAAAAAAACTTACCATTTATGCCCGTTTTCGTCCTTGGTATTTTGAATATTGTTCGAAATCAACGTTTTTTCCATCACGTCCATTAAATTCATAGGACGTTTCCTTTTTATTTCTGTCGTTCGAATCTGCGGATTTAAAATAAACGTTACGTTACAAAATCACGACTCATTTATACAATTTGTGTGAGAGATTATGATTTATAAAAAGTTTTTTAAACGAATTTTAAAAAAAAAAAAAAATTTAAAATTCGAAAACACCGTAATTTTAAAAAAGAGCGACACGAAATAAATTTTAACGGTTTTTATTTTTAGGGAATTTTTTTTTTGTCGAAGTTTTACAGCGCATTCTGACGGAATATTTTATAATTAACTTTCGTACCGGCCAAAATGATTGCTTTTATGATATTTAGTATAAGGATTAAGTAAAATGTAGATTTAAGAAAATACCCATCGGGTTTTTAAAATCATGAGTCTTCCAACTCAAGATGTTCTTGATGGTATTAACGAATTAATAACGGAAATCACTGGATTTCAGGTGATGGTTAATTTTTGATATGTTTACCACGATTCTTAAACCTCATCTTAAACCTAAAAATTTAATTTTAAATTAATTATTGTGTTGATGAAGCCTCACGATGAAAACTTTGAAATATGTCAACGTTATTGCATTTCACACGTCGTTCATCACACGTATCCTTTTGTAAATAAATCAACCGTTAAAAATTCAATAGAAGGTTATGTGTCAAGATTTTATGGACATGGTTATTTCAAAGTTTGTCAAGAACTTCAAAATCAAGTGAAAAAATATTTAAATAATGAGTCAGTATTTGAAAAAAATCCTCAGGTACGTTTGATTATTGGCAATGTTTACACCCCAAAATTAACATGCATTCATATTAATTTGATTAACATTAATTACAGTATGATATACAATGGAGTTTATTAAGTTTACTATGTAATTTAAGTTCAAATTTAACTGATGTTAAAACAGTTCCCCAACTTTTACCAACAGATGAAATCGAAAGCGAAACAGATGATTTCGATTGGTATGAATATTTAACAAAAGATCTACCACAAAAATCCAACGACTTTACATATGATAGCGAATTATCCAGTTCTGTGAGTCGACATTTTTTAATTTGCAACATAAACAATTACACAATTAAAAGACTTTAATTGTTTTTATATAAGGAAGAGAATGACGACAATTATGACAGTAGAGAAAACTCAAATTATTCAGAAGATGAAAATCTTGATAAACAAATTGTGTGCCAACCGGAGATCAAGTCTGAACCGCCATTAAATTGCCAAATTTCACAAGTTGAAACCATTGCAGAACTCAGGAGAAAATCAATAGAAGATTTACTTAGGATAAAACAAAATAATGATGAAATCGAAAATGATTGTAATAGTAGAGGAAATATTTCCGAACAGTTGTAAGTGTCCTACACCATCATCGATTTCACACGAAATAAATTTTTAAAAAAAAAAAAAAACATCATTTTTACTTTCAAGTCAAGAATTGTTAAGTAACGAAGGAATTTATCAACCATTTCAATATTTATCAGAAATAGAAATGATGGAATATATATTATGTCAATTTCAAACGGGTGAAAACATTTTTTTAAAAAAAGGACTCGTTAATCCAGCTCTCATAAGCGTCACACAGGTAAAAAAAAAAAAAAAAGTAACTTGTGCCGAGCAATTAAAAACAATCGATTACAATTTCATGAAATTAATTTTAGAACACAATCGGATTTTATTTCAAATCATTGCAACCTTATTTTGACATGATCAAATGTTTTGTCACATTCGATAAAGAAATAATGTCAGCCAAATATCCGGAATTGAATTCGGATGAAAATAATGATTTCATTATGACAAACTACGAATTGTCTTCGAATAAATCAGTGTAAGATTTCAGTAAACTTTTTTATGTCCTTCCATTAAGTAAAATTATTCTTAATTCTTTGCTTTTTTTCCAGTTTCCAGTATTTAAAAATTCCAAACGTTTTATTCAAATATAGTCTTCTTATGAAAAAAGCATTAGAACCATTTCAAAATGAAATTATGGATATATTAAATGATTGTAAGTTGAACAGAAGAAAATACGAGGGGGGGGCGGGGGGTTAGTTTTCATTACTCCAAAATGTAATTTGTTTTCCAGTGGATTCATATACGATAATAAGCATGCATAAAAAACTCCAGCGTCATTTTTTCAAATTGACGTCATTATTTTCGATGCATAATAAAGCGACGAAAAATTGGAAAAAAAGTACCAATTGGGTTTCCTCGATAAGGTAACGTTGTGTTAGCATCCATCCATGCATGGACGACAATTTAAATCGCTCGAAATGATTTTTTTGTTTTGATTTAAGGATTCTCACGGTTCTTTATAACGCCATAATGAATGCGACAACGGTAGAAATGAGTTTCCTTTACTTGAATATTTTTCTTCAATGTTTTCAAATTTATTTGGATATAATAGACTCTTGGATATCATTTATGAAATTAAACGATCCAAATGATGAATTTATCGTTTCCAAGTAAAAAAAAAAAAATTTATTTTCTTTTGTTTCTTTATTATTATTACTTCTTCTTCTTAGTTTCTCGGTCGAAATGAATTTTTTTTTTTCTTTTTTCCAGATTGAAAAGAACGACAAAATGTTCGAAGAATAATTTCATCGATGAATTTACAATTCGTCCTTACGAAGTTGAATTATGCGATACGGGAATGAAAATGATTCCGATAATTAAATTCATTTCGGAAAAGGTTAATTAATTAATTAATTAACATTCCGGACGTTTTTTGTTTGTTTGCGTAAAAAAAAATCATTTTTTCCATCCATTTGTCGTAGATGATACTCGTTGGTCAATCGTTAGAAGTCCTCAGGCATTTGGAAAGATTCATATCCAGAAACGAACAATGCGAGATGACGTCATCATCTTACGAAGAACTCGTCAAAAATTTAAATATAAAAATCGACGAATTGGGAAAAAAAATGGAGGAGGTTACGTCCAAATCCGAAATAAAAGAAAAAAAACAAAAAAGTATTTTCACAATGAAAAATATAAATTTTTTGCCGTTGAATCGTATGAGAGAATCGAAAGGAGACGGTCCAGATGTATTTTCCGAATTGGCAAAAGAAGAAGAAGAAGAAGAGGGAATGAAAAAGGAGGATAAAAAAACGAAAGAAAACGATAAAATCGAAAGTATCGAATCTCGATCGAAAAACGATTGTTTCGATTTTATACAATCGACAATCGGAAATGAATTTTTCAAAAAGGCTTTCGATAATATCGGTTTAGAACACGAAATGAAAAGGTTGGAAGGATCTAAAATCAATGGGGAAAAATACGAATCTTGTTCCCTTTACGTCATAAAGTGAGTGAGAGAATAATTTTTTAACACACGTGGTGTTCACGTGGTGTCCCCGGAATCCATTCGATTGGATTTTTACATTTTTTTTTTTTTTTTTTTGTAATTATGTTTTCAGTAAAGCGTACGAGGGAAAATACGCCGTTTATCCTTATCACAAAATGATAACGGAATGCTGTCAAAAAATATTAGAAAGTCGAATATATTCCGCTTGTTCGACGGTTAAAAAAATCGTCGTCGTCGAACGTCATTTAAATTCTCACATTTCGCTTTTACAAAGTCTTCTCTTATTCAACGATTCGTATTTGATTCAACCTTTTCTCTCGGTTTTTTTCACTCAGGTACACACATTTCCCTTATCCTCCTCCTCCTTCTCTTTTCCTTTTCCCTCTCTCTCTCCCCCTCTCTCTATCTCCTTTCGATTAATAATTTTTCTCGTTTCAGGTCGGTGTGTGGGAAAATCCATTTTCTCTCACTTTCCACTTGAAAGAATGTTTGGAATCACGTTATGAAAATTTCATTTCCGGTTTATCCGTTTCCGTTGCGAAAAATTTATATTCGGCGTCGGGTAAAAACATATTGTTGGCAATCGATAATTTGATGATAAATTACACGGTGATAAAAGATGATGATAATGATTAAAATGATGATGATGATGATTGGAATTTAAATTTTTTTTTTGTTTTGTTTTCAGGTCGAATGGCCGCTCACGTTAATATTCACGCAAAATCTCATGTTGAAATACAACAGGATATTTCGCATAGCATTGAAATTAAAATGGGCTCATTGGACACTGTCAAACCTTCATTTTCGAAGTACACCTCATCATCATCATCATTATTATTATTTATTTAAAACCAAGTAGTTAATAGTATTAAACGATGATGACGTATGTTTTTCAGGTATCGCGAAAGAATTCAATCACGAACGTCACAGGCTACACCTTTTAAGATTTTGGTTTTTGAGCATATTAAACAAGATAAATAATTATTTCATGGCTCAAATGAGTCCGGTTCATTTAAATTTCGACACGTGCGAAACGTTGGAAGAGATAATAACGAGTAATTATCATCATCATCATTATTACTACTATTACTACTACTATTGAAATAATTTTTTTTTTACTCACCGAAAACGTTTTGTTATTTGTTTCCGTTCTGGTATCATACAGTGCATTCCAACTTTATCGATAACGTCTATTACAATTGTCTTCTAAGCGATAAGTCACCGGAAATGTATAAAGTTTTATTCGACACTCTCATTCCACTGTGTAGAGACGTTGAAATATTTTGGAACGACGAAGGAAACAACGACAACAAATCTTTGATGACGTCATCAAATTTTCCAAATTTAAAAAATATGGAAATGATATTTGGAAATTGTCAAATGAAAATATTCCGGTTGTTGAATTCCCTGGAAAATGATTAAACAAAAAGTTTATATAAATTTTATTATTATTATTATTAATTGTATTAAATAAATTTTTTATAAGATATAAATTGTTATTACAATCAATTAAAATTTTCCCGTCACCGTTTGATGAAAATTACTAATTAAATGAAATTTGAAAGGTAAGAAGAAACAAAAAAAAAAAAAAAAAAAAAAAATTAGGTAATAATAATAATAATAAATGAAAAGGTATTTCAATATATATTATATTGAATAATAAATAATACTGAAAATTAGTATTTAAAAAAATTTTTTTTTTTTTAACGTTTTAATAATTGATAACAACTTACAACAACGCAAATCGATTTTCTTCCTGTTTCTTTCTTTTTTCTATTCGCGTGTGTGTGTGTGTGTGTGCGTGTGTGTTCGTGTGTATCTGTGTGTGTTCATTAATGTAATTTGTTTACACTTGAATATGTAATCGTTTTCTATATGGCGTTTTCTTATTATTATTATTCTCAACGTAATTATATCAAATAAATAAAAGCCATTATGAAAAATGAACAAATATATATGATGAAAAAAATTCTATCGATGGCCGTGGCAAATAATATCCAGTCTTTTTGATAAATATTTGAATTTGATTCGTTTGAATGTCTTCCCTGTTCGGAAAGTACCGGTTGATTATCCGTCATTTCTTCTCCTCTGCTAAAATGATTCTAAAATCATATCATTATTATTATTATTATTGTTATTTAAAAAATTTCTATTGTGAAATTCGATTGGGGGCGGGGCGAGGGGAGGGAGGGACTTACCCGATTATCCGATGTTTTTATCAGGAGGCATTTGCCAACTCCTTCGATGAGATTTTTTTTTAATATCCACGGCAATGGAGATAATTTTGGATTTTTTGCTAAATTTATTATGAAAACTTCAATGGCGACCGATATCGATACCAAATAAAGTGTTTGACTGTAAAACGTAACTGAAAATTAAATGGAAAATTTAGTGACGAATTTCTCATGGGGGTTTTCGCAAAAAGTTTTTTGTTGAATTTACTTATGTGAGGAGTGTTTCCAGCCATGGCGGGCATTTTTTCAAGAAAATATAATAAAAATAAACACGTTGTTATAACGGCAGCTCCTCCTAGTGTAACTTTATCCCCCGACGTCGGTGGAAGCCAAAATGAGGCCAAAACCATTAAAATAACGGCTGAAAAAAAAAAAAATTTAATTAATTAAAATCAATTGTGCGTGTAAATTTAAAAAGAAAAAACAAAACTGTATTTCTTTTGTAAAACATGTTTTCATTTACCGGAAACTGGCGTAATGATAAGAGCTTTATAAGTTGCAGAATGTCGTTGAATCGTGAGTTCGAATGTAACGTCCGTATATGGAATCGGACAACAGGGATAATAAACTGAATTCCTTTTAACTGTCATTTTAACAAATTCCCATTCCGAATTGGGTACTAAATTTGGTAACTGTAAAATTAAAAATTAATTTTTAAAGTTTTCTGTCCCTCTCTCTCACTCTCACTCTCTCTCTTTCTTACTCACTCATTCTCATTCTCATTCTCATTCTATCTCTCTCTCTCTCTCTTTCTCACTCACTCATCTCATTCTCATTCTCATTCTCATTCTCTCTCTCTTTCTCTTTTAATTAATGTCTATTTTAAACAAAGATACTAAAGATTCACATCGAAGTGTTTGATTGTTTTATAAAATTGTCATGCTTACTTTGTAAACTGTTTGCATGTGATTCGAATTAAACAAATCAACTTGTTCGCCATTATAAGTCCATGACCCAATTTTAAGTGAACATGTTTGACTATCGAATGGCCAATTTGTAAAATCCATTTGACAAAAAACTTGAAATATGGATGGAGGAACCCAAATAACAGTTCCATTGAAATATGCAATGAGATTAGTGTTGCCATAATGATCTATTGTACTACCTGTCGCACTGATGTATACTTTCGATTAATTTTAAGTAATCAAACGAGAAAACAAAAAATTATTTGCAATTTTCATTACCTGTTGTATGGAAACACATCCGGTTGCCAAACTTCATGATCAGCTAAATGAATTTCTTTCATGTCACCATACGAGCTAGGATTCCATTTGAGTTTTTCATCTTCCCAATACTTGTAAATAACAAATTTTATTGAAAAATTTTATATTTATCCACCAAAATAAGTAAAAAAAAACTTACCATACTTGCCCAACAGTGAATTGTCATTATCGAACGTTTTTCATCCTTTAAAAAGTAAAAAAATTTTAAGAAACTTTTATGTTGATTCTATTATTATTATTATTATTATTATTATTATAGGTATTTGTAAAAATTTTACCATTTCGATGTGTCTAATGACAGGTTCAATAATAACGGACGTTTTATTTCCATGTTGCATGGGTCTTGCAAATTTATCATAATGTAATAAAAGATCTTGTTTTAATTTATCCGTCCATGTTAATTTCCAAAGTGGATTTTTAGGCCCTTTAAAAAAATTTTTTAAAATCGTTATTTAATAAAATTCTCATCGAAACGAATTGTTTTCGACATGCTACAAACTATTTCAAATAAATTTATCCCTTAATTATAACAAATTCGTCACATTTTCGATTATTTTTTATTAAAAAAAATTTTGGCGGGAGAACGAAAGGGTTAACCGAGGCCTAGAACATTCGATTAGAAAAAACCGTTAAATTTTTTTTTTTTACTGTAAAATATTTTCCCGTACGAATTCGAACAAATAAATTTTTCGTGTTAAAATTTTTATCCATTTCGAAATTAAAATTAAAAAGAAAATCAGATTAATAATAATCAAATAAAAAATGAATAAAAAATAATTTAAAAGTTAAAAAAATGTAATTAACAACTTACTATTGTCGTTGAATGACGCTTCAGGTATTTGCAATGTTGCGACAAAATGGGCTACGATAATAAAAAAAAAAATTTTTTGTTTCATGTTTTATCCCCAAGACCGGTTCGTACGATACTAACTCGTTGTTTTTAAAAAAAAAAAAAAAAAATGTCGCTGAGTCAGCAAATATGTGGGATGTTTATATGAGAAAAATTTTTACTGATATAATAACGTACTTGAATTCACTTTTTGAATATAACAAAAGATTTTTGTTCACAACAATGATAAGACCTTTTCAAAAACTTTAGCCATTGATTTTTTTTTGTTTGTTTGTTTCATTTAACCAGAACCTTCTAAACGGATATTTGTGGAATTTTTTCCCTGTCACGTGATTTTTAAACATTAACGGTTTTTTTTTGTTATCTCTAACTCTCATCTTAACATCACATTTTTTTAAAAATTATTTAACGATTATGTTTTTCACATGACAATACATTACACACACACATCCATACCCTTATGTGAAATAATAATAATAATAATAATAATGACGTAAATCTTAAAATAGAAGAAGATTTTCAATTTAAATTTGATTTTAAATTTATATAAATTTTTAGTTTAAAACTATAAAAGGTAAAACTTTCATTTTAATTCATCCTAATCCTCATCATCATTATTATTATTATTATTATTATTATAAATAAAAAAGGAAAACGTTTTTGTTTTACCTTCATGTTATGTTATTTTTTGCAAATTTTTTCCTTCTTTTTTTTTTTCATCTTTATCATCTTTTTCTTTTCATCTTATTCATATTTAACTGTTAATATCAATTTAAAAATTCAAATTTGATTGTGTTGCTAAAAAAAAAAAAAAAAAAAAAAAAAAAAAAATATAATATATGCTAAAGTGAATAATGATGTGGTTTTACTATTACTATTATCATTATTATTATTACTATTATTATTATTATTATTATTAGTTAAATAAGTTCGTGTTCATCATTACACACACACACAAAAAGAAAAGAAAAAAAAAAAGAGAGAGAAAGAAACATTTGGAAAGATGTTTTGTTGGAAACTGTCGAACGACGACTGATCGATTTGAAAAATTTTAACGATTTTTTCGTGTGACGTCATCAAAAGAATCTTTTTAAAAATTCGCGCGCTTACGTGCTACGTGTTTACATTGTTTATTTTTTCAAATTTTTCCGTTACGCGCGATGTGCGTTCACGCACGTACAAACAAACAAACAAACAAAATTTTTCGTTTTTTTTTTTTTTTATTTTGTATTACCTATAAAATAAAAAGGTCTTTAACATTTTAAATAATTTCATCCGGATCGTTGAGTAATGTCGGATGTTTATATTATTATTTATCAAAAATAGAAAAAAAAAAAAAATTTTTTTTTTTTTTCTATTTTTGTTTTAAATTTAATTTATAAGCGCCATTTTAATAATTGATTAAAATTATCGTTTTTTTTTTTTTTTTTTTTCCCGTGTACGATTAATATTATTATTATTATTATCGAATAAATGAATAAATTTCAAACGAAAGTTTTCGGGAAAAAAAAAAAAATTAGTAATTATTATTATTATTATTTCGGTTTTTTTTTTTTTCAAATACAATATTTGAAAAAGGTTAAAATTGCTAAAGGGCAACAAAATTAATTTTTTAAATTTACCCGAGGGGTAAAAAGTAAAAAAAAAAAAAAAATTCTATTCGGAATCCTCCGGTTGTTGTTGTTGTTGTTGTTGAAGAATATCAACAACCAACAAACGGTTATTTTTTATTTAAAATTTTGTTGCCATCGGCAAGGTTGTCAAATGAATGTTTTTTCTAAAACCGTTTTCGAAAAAATCACGTTTTCCGCAAAAAAAAAAAAAAAAAAAAAAAAAGTTTTCACGAATTTAAAAAAGGTTAAAAACTAGTTTTAATTTTTATAAATTTTAATTACAATTATATAGTTTTCTCTATTCAAGGAAAACGGCCCCCAAAATATTTTTATTTTTTTTCTTTATCGAAAACCTGTTTTAATATTATTATTATTATTATCGAGTGAAATCTTTTTTTTTTTTTTTTTTTTTTCTATAAAATAATCTAAACTTTAAAATTTTTACTATTTTCGATTACAAAATATTTCGATTATTATTAATTCCACCTTAACAAACACAAACTTTCTAATCATCATCATCATCATCATCATCATCATTATTATTATTATTATTATCATTATCACGTCTGTCTGCTAAACATCGATTTTTAAAAAATGGCGCAAATTTAATCGTATTTAAACAAAAACAAAACAAAAACAAAATTATTCGATTTGTTGTTGTTTAATCTAAATTAAACTCTTAAAATTTAATCATTATTATTATTATTATTATTATTATTATTATTATTATCGTTCGTAGGTATTTTTTAACAGGTACAGGAAGTTATTAACTATTCAATAATTCAACTTGATTTCTCTTTTTGTTTGAATGAGTAGTCGTTGGAAAATAAAAATAAATAAAGGCGTTACTATCATTCTCATTCATACATTAAAAATTTTTTTGTTTTTTTTCTTCGTAATAATAATAATAATAATAACGTGACGATGCGTTTATGTTGTTAGCAGACGACAAAAGAAAACAAAAAAAGCCAGAAGGAAACATAAAAAATAAAAATGTCAGGTGTTAAGGGGTCCACAAATTTGATATTTGATTATTTTGTAATAAATTCACATCGTCATCATTATTATCATTATCACTATCATTATCGTTATAGCTGGAGAAGAAGCAGACGAAAAACTGGAGGAGGATTTTTAAAAAAAATTTTTATGTTCACGTTATGTTCCGCTTATCATTTAAATAAATTTTCCTACTTTTCAAGGTTATCATCATTTATCATAAATTTGAAAATTAAAATAAGAAAACGCCCATTTGCATAAGCGAAACACACGTATTAGTTTCTTTTTTTAAAATGTTTTTCCTCTCTCTCTCTCTCTCTCTCTCTCTCCTCCCACTTCTTCCTTCATACTGTCATGTCATCTCACTCTCATCAGAATCGATAGAAACTTTTTAATAGATGGTATCGAAAAAATTTTTTTAAATAATTTAAATTTCGAAACGTGATAGTGATAATAATAATATTATGTAAATAATTATTTAAAAAAATAAATAAATAAATAAATAATAATAATAATAATGAATAAAAATTCGTTGATAATTTTTTTAATATTTTTACTCACCGTGTTTATGTGTAACGTTATTCATGTGAAATGTCAATTTCAAAGAGATTCGCAAAGAGGA
Source organism: Pediculus humanus corporis (assembly GCF_000006295.1). Taxonomy (NCBI): domain Eukaryota; kingdom Metazoa; phylum Arthropoda; class Insecta; order Psocodea; family Pediculidae; genus Pediculus; species Pediculus humanus. The sequence continues at coordinate 1,035,314 of NW_002987093.1, forward strand.
AGAGCCATTTCCGGTTTTAGTAGAACAAACGATGCCGATTACGATGACAACGATATAGGTAAATTAATTTTTATTTGTTTGTTTCCTTTTTATAATTAATTATCGATCGTATCGATCGATCGATTCTCGATCTTCCGCTGAAATAATTAATTAATTAAATAACGATTTAATTTTTTTTTTTTTAAATTAATCATGTGCCACCATTTTAACGGTTATAAAACTCACGCCATATTTAATCAAAATTTCATTTGTTCGATCGGATATCGCAATTTGTTTTCGTTTGTTTTAGATGATAATCAACCGCCGAGAAAATATGGTAGAAGAGGTTATAGGTCAAATTGTAGATGTGCTAAAATATCAAATTGTCCAAAACTTCAAATAACAATACCAAGATGTCCACCGGAAGAATTTGTTTGTTGTTTTAATTAAATTCATTTTCTTCTTCTTAAAAAAAAAAGTTGTTTTCATCTTTTAGTCATCTAGTCGACCTGGAAAATTTTTTTATTATCATTATTATTAATTAAATGGGTCATAAAAACATCCAATAATTAATTATTAATATTTTTTTTTTCACTTGAATTATTTGGAATTGTTTGTTTGTTTGTCTCAATTGGGTCAAATATCAAGGAAGCTCTTATCTTACCAACAGTCACCAAGGTTAATTTCTTTTTTTTTTTCTGCCTTTAATAATATTGTACTCATTATTATTATCATCACGATGAAAACAAGCGGGAAAATTTTAAATTTTTGATATGAATTCAACCCCATCAGCAGGGATTTTTCTGACGCCACAGACGAACCAAAACTTATTAGTCGACAACAACAACAAAAATGGATTTTTCTAGAAAACTATCTGAAACAAAGAGTAAATATTAATTTTTTTTTTAAATTACATACAATTAAATGTCGCGCCTACAAGGACGTAGAAATTATTATAATGAAAAAAGCAGACGAAAAAATCACGAGGTCAGGTTGTTGTAAATTTCACCTTTAAGATGATTTTTTTTTTGAAAAAGATAATTACCGTTTATGTTATAAAGGTTATAATAAAATGTTATATAAAATCAATAATAATAATAATAATAATTAAATTCCAATTTTTTTGTCCAAAATTGTTTTCTCCCAATACTCCATCATTTATTTGTACATATTTTTTAATTTTAGTTATATAAATATACCTGAAAATAATTGAAATTACCACGTTATTGTAAATAAATAAATAAATAAATAAATATTAATGTAATTAAATAAGTTTTAATTAATTTTTAAATTCCTCAAAAATTATTGTAAGAAACGAAATTTTAATAGGTCGGGTAAAATTTCAAACAAAATGCCGCCATACCTGAAAAAAATGCTGGAATTTAAAACTCCAAATTGTAAAAAAAAAAAAAAAAATATACATTTCAAGTAATAAAATATTAGTCATATGATTTATTCGGAAACATAATTCCATGTGGTTTCCCAACAGCGATAAATATTCCCCGGAAGTGTAACATCCAGTTAAAAAAAAGCATTCGATTGATAAATGCGTGTAAATATAACAAATAAATAAATAAATAAATTTTTTCGCTGTTGTTGCTGTTGTTTTTGGAGTATATTATGTGCGCGTTTTCCGAAGAACAAAATTATTCATTTAAATGGATAACATATTTGGTTGTTATTATCGGTATATATACATTTATACATTGGTTTTTAGCAACGCCATTACTATATTCACATTTTTACGATTGTTGTAATGAAAAATGGCATAAAAATTGGATTATTTGTTTTCTCGTGTCATCGTTTGCCATATGGTGTCTGAGCACTTTGATTATTTTCATAATATGGTTTTTTTGTAGAAGATGTTTAGGGACAAGATTAAACGAATCCGATTTTCCTTTGACTGAAACGAAAAAAGAAAAACAATTAAACGATGGCGGTGTGACGAAAGAAAAAATTTCACAAAAATCAGAGGATAAATTTAAAAATTCAAATAATTTATTAAAATTACCGGAATTCAATTCTAATAATAATTTAACCGTTGTTAAAATGACCGAGAATGGTCACGACGAAAACGGGATACTCCCGAAAGTCGATTGTCCCATTCCAGTAAGTGAAAGTCAACATTATATTCAAACGGAGATTCCAGAAGACAAAACGTGTCAGACTCCAGTTAAAACGCCACGTGAAATTTTTTTTAAAGATATGATAGAAGCTGCTAACATGGCTAGGAAAAATGATTTGTATTTTGATTTTGATCCTGAAAAAATAACGGAAAATATTAAAAAAAAATATGAAAATGATGGTAATGTTGATGATGGTGATGGTGGTGGTGATGGTGATGCAGAAGATGAAATATTTGATGATGATGATGATGATGATTTGAAAACTCATAATGATAATAATACATTTTTCATTGGTTCACATAAAGAGAGAGAAAATTCAACATCAGAAATATTTTTAACACTTGGCCATGAAGGAATAACAATAAATGAACCTGTTGTTTTAGGACAATTTCAAATACTTAAATAATTTTTCAAATATACCTTTTTATGCATTCATGGTTAAGATTGGCCATCTTGTAATAGATTAATAGATAAATTCTTGAGAAATAGTTTCTTCAGATTGTTGTTGTGGTTTTGTCAAACTTAAATCATGAAAAAGTTATTTTATATAATCACAAAAGTCTTACTTCAGTTGATTGTCACAACTTGAACAAAAAAAGTATAAAATTATGGGAATGATATCAAATTCTTTCTCAAAATTGGTTTTCTTCATTGTAACTGCATTTCTGTAATCATAAAATATAATACAATTAATAAATTTCATTTCAAATACAAGCAAACGTTGTAAAAATCATTTGTAAAAATTCAAAAAAATTGTAAAAAATTAAATCTATTATTATTATTATTACTAATGTATAATGATAAATGTTTAATTTATTTAATACTGCATTATTATTAACATTAATTAATTTTAAATATAAATTTTGTTTAAAACGATAAAAGATTTTAATATTTATTCACCTTAATAGTAATAATTTAATTAATTAAAAAGTTTTTTTTTTACCATTTCAATGAAATCGAACAAGTAAAAAGTTCTTTGATGTTCTAGAAAAAAATTTCATATCATTTTACCGCGTCAATGGAATCAATTTCCGTTAGATTTTTTGTTCTAAAATTAAAAATGAAATTTATTGAAAATAAAGTTAAGAATTTTATTAAAGAACTTTGTTTTTTATTTTAAATACACATTTTTTGATTTAAAACTTAATATTAATATAAATAATTAAAATTGAAAATAATTTTTGTCAAAATTCACACACACAACGTACAAGTTTAACTAAACGGATTTTTTTACTCTATGGAATGATGAAAGTTTCCATTTGATTCGATCAAAATAAGGTTAAAACTTAAAACGTTAAAATGGAATCAGACGAATATAACGTGACAGATTCGGAAGATGATTATTCGGAAGAAGAAAAAGTTTTGTTGGAAAAAGCTCGGGATTCGATGAGAGAAAAAGATATTTCAACCGATGTAAAAATATTTTCTTTGACATAACCCATACTGGTTAAGATTTGAATGAAATAATTGCAAATGTTAAATTATTTTTTTTGTATATTTAGGAAGAAGTTTATGGATTTGATGGGTCTGACAGTGAAGATGAAAATGATAAACTTAGTGATATCGATATGGGAAGTGACATTGAAGAAGAGGAAAAATTACCTGATGAAAGAGCATGGGGAAAAAAGAAAAAAAGCTTTTATAGTACAGATTTTGTTGATCAGGACTATGATGGTAATTGAGGAAAAGTTTTCCATTTATTTTTAATATTTAGCATTTTTTCCTGCATTCAATACAAATTTATAACGTTTGTTAGGTATATATCAGGGACAAGAAGCAGAAATAGCAGAATTGGAAGAACAAGAAGCTAAAAATATACAAAAACGTCTCACTGAACAATTAAACGAAGCAGATTTTTCAATCAGCGAATTAGTTAATCTAGCAGAAGCATCTGAAAGTGCATCGAAAGAAATCATTCAGACGGATTTGTCGAAATTATCCAAAAGGGAAAAATTAGACCTTGTGAAAAAAGAATCGCCAGAGTTTTTTGCACTCATTCAAGACTACAAGGAAAAATTAGAAGAAGCGCAAAATTTTATGCCTGTTATTAATTATTTTAAAAATAAAATGAAAAAATCATTTCCAGCATTAGAATTTCTACAAACTAAATTAACAATCATTTTAAAGTGAGTAAATCGCTCCGAGTAAAACCGGAAAACATTTATTTAAAAATCGACAAAGAATTAAAACTATTAAAGATTAATAATAACATAATTTTTATTTATTTACAGTTATTGCACAAACATAAGTTTTTATTTATATTTAAAAGCTAAAAGGATTCCAATTAAAAATCATCCAATATTAAAAAGTTTATTTAAATATAGACAACTTCTTCAACAAATGAATGAAATCGATATGAAAGTAATTAAACCGGAATTAAAAAATATATTAAAATTAATCGAATCAGGGAAAGAAATTGAAATCGATGAAGAAATCATGTGAGTTACATACATAATAATTTTTTTTATTTTTTAATTCGAAACAAATTTTTTTAAAATTATTCATTTCCCCCCCCTTTTCCCCCTACTCTACCCCCACTTTAAATTACAGATCACATAAACCAATATTAAAATTATTAACGAAAAAACAAAAACAACAACAATTGGATAAATCAAATATGGAATTAACGGATGAGGAAGATTTTGATGAAAATGATAGGGAATCCATTGATGAGGAAGAATCCGAAGAGCGAGACGACAATCAAGAAAACCTGAACGAAAAAAGAGCAATAACGTACGAAATGGCTAAAAATAAAGGTTTAACACCGAAAAGGAAAAAAGAATTGAGAAATCCAAGAGTTAAAAATAGGAGGAAATATGAAAAGGCTAAAATAAGAAGAAAAGGACAGGTTAATTTTGAATTTATCCCAAAAAAAAAAAAAAATGGCGAATTTTATCTCCCATCGAAAATTAATAATAAATTCATTTTTGTATTATTTCAGGTACGATTGGCTAGAAAAGAAATACCTTCTTACGGTGGAGAACTCTCGGGTATAAAAACATTCGTGACAAAAAGTATAAAATTTAAATGATTACGTTTTTATACATAAAAATTATTTAAATAAAAATCATATTAAAAATAAATTTTGTTGTTGTTTAATTTTTCACTTTTAATAATTATCAATCAATAATTTTTCCATTAATAAATAAATAGACTTTTAAATGTTTTTTAAATAAATAAAAAAAAATTCATTTTTATTAAATCTTTTACACATACATATATATATATATATAAAAAAAAACAATAATTGATATTTAATCCACAAATAATAATTTTTTTGTTAAATTTTGTTCGTTAAGTAAAACAAACATGGCCCTCCCACTTCACGCCCGCCCACTTCCCCCACCGCCCCTCCCCTCGTTGCCCAACACGAAAAAAATTAATAAAATTTTGGGCAAATTAAATCGATTTACTTTTTTTTTTTAAATTTTACATAAATTTTACACGTGCATAGATAAATATCATTTAATAATAATAATAATAATAATAACAACAACTTTATATTTAACGTATTAAATTCGCGTGTTTACACACGTGGGGGAACACATATTATCATTATCATTAGACTAGAAAAAATTAAAAAAAAAAATTTGACTAGGCATTAATTATATATATATATATATATATAAATCTCATAAAATTCATTCGAGTTTTATCCTTTTTTTTCTAATAATAATAATAATAATAATAATATAAAATTGTGACGAAATTTTCCATTTATAAATAATAATAATAATAATGAGTTTAATAAGATTAACTCATGCGTCTACAAATAATATAAAAAACAAATTTTTTTCCTTTTCTCTCTCTCTCTCTGTCTCTCTTTAAATAAATATTTTCCTAATAAAAAGACTAATATCAAATTAATAATAATAATAATGATAATAAATAATAATAATAATAATAGTGATGATGCATTTGTTTGTAATTTCATTTACAAATTAAGGCCTCTTGCTTTCGTTTCTACAAAAAGCATAATAATTTTTTTAAGCGAAATCATTCTCGAATAATGCGTGAGTGAGTGCGTGCGTGAGTGCGTGCGCATGCGTACACGCAATTCACTTGATTTTAATTTTATGTAATTTCAATTTAAAACCTAATAATTCGGATAAAACTCCGGATAGAGCAGATAAAACGACGACTTTTGTTATCGTGTAAACGTACGGATTCGCCGATAAACCGGATATTTTAAAAGGACTTTCCAATTCCTATAAAATAATAATGATAATGATAATAATAATGACGATGATAACAGCAAAACCTTTCCCATCCCAACCTACCTTCAATAAATCCGCGGCCAATTTTAAAACGCTGTTGGCAACCATGAGTTCATCCTTTTTGTGAGGTTTCTGTTCGATTTGAAGATACAAATTGATCTTGAAATAAATCCAAAAAAAAAAAAAAAAAAAATTATTTATTTATTTATTTATTACAACCATCGCCATCTTATATATACATCATTCGCAACGTACCTGTTCGGTTAAAAGAACGGATAAATTCCTATATTTACGATTCGTTTTATTACCCAGTGTCATGAACCTGAGTAGGTACAATCCTAAAACTAAACACCAAACGACGGCTTCTAAATTACATTCCGAATGCAATCGCATGGAATCCTATAAAAGAAAAAAGATAATAATACAAAAACAACAGGGAGAGAGAGAGAGAGAGAGAGAGGGAATCATCGTAAAAAAATAAAAATACCTTTAAAAGTTCGACGCTGAGAAAAGAAAGTAAAAGTAAAGTGATTATAAAAGCCGTTGAAACAATGACGTCAACAGATCTTTGCGGTCCTCTTTTCTAAACACAAAAAAAAAAAAACAAATTAATGGTTGACAACAACCGGAACAACCACAACAACAACAACCGAAGAAGGGACAAACCTTTAAATAAGATCTTATGGATAACCACGTTTTTATATTTCTAACTTTGTTGAGGCGAAAATGTGGCAATTCCGACTTTCTCGCTCTCCTGAACGACGTCAACCTGCTGAAAAACTTGGCGTATAAAAATCTCTGTTTGAAAGTTCTTTCCGCCACGGCGACGAGAAAGAAAAACAAAACGGATAACATGAATTTTTCAAACATGGCACTCAATATCACAAAACGCTCTCTGAAAACAAACAAACAAACAAACAATCATTCGTTTCCTTCCTTTCCCTTTTGAAATTGAATGAATGAATCAAAAAAAACAAAATGGACACCGACAGAAAAGTGGTTCCGAACGCCGTGTCTAGTAAATTAAAAACGATTCCGTTTAATTTTGTCAAAAGTCTGTCGGAAATATCGATTGTCGTAAGCGATAATATCGGATCGAGTTGAAATGAATTTTCCCGCGACGGCGACGATCCCGAATTATCCTGTGTTATTTCGCTTAAACGTCTCAGCGACGGAAGCAAAGCTATGATGGAAGAAACGAATATCCCTGCAAGAGAGAGAGAGAAAGGATAAATAATGTTTTCTTTCTTTCTTTTTTCACAAAGGACACGCAAAAGTAGAAAATGATACTCGCCGACGTAAAAATAATCCATGCTTTCCCTAATTGTTTCAACTCTTGCTATTATGGCCGAACTTATGTCGAGCACGGATAAATCCGCTCTTTTCACGTCGTTATTTTCCCATATTGTACAACTCACTGTAACGAATGACAAAACATTCAATTATAAACTCGTCGTTAGTCAATCAATCAATCAATCAATCAATCAAAAGAATGACTCACCTTTATCCGAAGATGCACAACTCGGGCTTAATATCGACGGTGACTGATTAAAAAAAAAAAAAGAAACAATTTTTTATTAATTTCTAGCTTTGCAAAATGATGATGGTGAAGAAGAAGAAGAGAAAGAAGAAGGACAAGAAGAGGAAGAAGAACAAGAAGAAGAAGAAGAGGAAGCAGAGGAAGAAGAGGAAGCAGAAGAAGAAGAAGAAGGGCTAGGAGAAGAAGAAGAAGAGGTAGAAGAAGAGGATGAAGAAGAAGAGGAAGAAGAGAAAGAGGAAGAGGTAGAAGAAGAGGTAGAAGAAGAAGAAGAAAAGGAAGAAGAAGAAAAGGAAGAAGAAGAAAAGGAAGAAGAGAAAGAGGTAGAAGAAGAAGAAGAAAAGGAAGAAGCAGAGGAAGAAGGGCTAGGAGAAGAAGAAGAAGAGGTAGAAGAGGAAGTGCTCACCAGTTGGAATTCCCATGCGAAAGGATGATCGTCCAAAACTTTACTCTCGTTTAACGTATCAGATTCATCAATTTCGGACGTGACGCTGCATTCTTCGCTGTTGGTCGTTATTCCGATCCATTCTGCGGCGGAAGTCGTTCCTTCGTTTAAATTCCGTCCGTCGAATCGATCACCGTCGTCACTTTCGCAACTGCTGTTGTAAAAACTCCCGCGACACGATGACGTTTTCGCCTGGAATTTTTTTACAACACTCGAAATCATTTTTTTGCTCTTTTTATTCCTTAATTTTAATCCTAAAGGAAGAAAAATGATTTACTTGAAACGTTAAAGACCCTCTTCGTCTTTGAAGCAACCTTTGAGGCGACGTTGATTTTTTCGTTCTCAAATTTTCTCTCGAACAATCCGAATCCGTGTCTTTGTTGTCCGTTTCGTGATCGCATATTTCACACGACGAATGCAAATCCGAAGAATCTGTTAATTGTTAATTTCAAATTTATCTTTTTTTTTTTTTTTTTTTAAAATTAAATCGTTTTAAAAATGGCGTCTTTAACGACTTACTCGTCGTTTGAGGACGACGCAAAACTTGATAAGACAATTCGTTTATGTTTCCCGTCACGTCTCTCGAGTTGGAATTCGACAGCAAAGTCCCATCGTTTCCACCATCTTTTCTGTTTTCCACCCCTTCTCCTCCTACGTACTCCTTTCCCTCTTCCTTCGATTCTTTTTTGCCTTTACACCCATTTAACGTATTGCTGCTGCTGCTACTACCACCACTACCATCTTCGTCGGAAGATATTTGATCCCCTCGAACTGTATCTTGATTTTCTTCACCGTTTTCGCTCGATCCGTTACTGTTTAAACTTTCGAAACCGTCGTCTTCGACGACGCACTTCGCCGCCGCAGCACATTCATTTCCTCTCATTTTTTTCTCACCATCTAATAATTGTTGTCCGACATTTTCTTTTATTTCATCTTTCACGCTTTGAAGTGGAACGCACCAAGCAATGTTTTTCCTACGCGACGAACCATCTTCGACTCTGGAATTCGTATCGTTAATCTCTCATCAGTAACAAAACAAATTTGTAACATCATGCAATAATTATTATTATTATTATTATTATTAATTTACGTTTCTATCTTGAGATCATCTTGACTTTTTGTTGCCGAAACGATAGACGAAACGGATTCCTTGCTCGAATAAACTTCTTGTTTACTATCGAATGCTGAAAAGACAAAAGATTATTCTTAATTATCTATTATGCCATTTGAGTAAAAAGAAAAAAAAAAAAAAGTGATTAAAAATTAAATCCGACTTTCTAATTAAATTTTTACACAAGGACATAACAAAAGAATTTGATTTTTGTATTACCAAGGTCGCGACCTTTAACGCTTATTTAAATATATATATATATATATATATAAATATACATATATTATTAATAGAACTCACGTCTCGTGTCGATAAAATGATAAAAATACGTTTTTACCGATAACGATCAGGGCCTAAACGTGATTTAAACTCATCGACATCATCGTCGCCATCATCATCATCATCATCATCATCATCATTATCATGTACGTGATTTAAACGTAGGCACGCGTTAAATCAAATCGTTTTTTCTATTTGGCGCCATTTATTTATAGCCTAGTAACGAACGATTTAGTAACAATTTATCATATTTTCACTGGATTTTTACTTTTTAACCATGTTTAAACTAATTATTTTTGAATTATTTCAAATAAATAAATTAATTAATTAATAAACGAACGGGACGAATTAACGTACAGAAATTCCTCCTTTTGATTCTCCTCCTCTTCGACCTGGATTTTGAATAATTTTGAGAAATGTTATTTGTCGATACTATCTGAGAATGAATTATGCTGAGAACTAACATCATTCCTATGGGAACTAATACTTCGTACGTTGATACGTGCTGAAATAATTTTAAAATCTCAATGAGATAACTTTTTACAAAAAGAATAAGAATTATTTAAAAATTATCAGTTTTACTTCGATACATATATTTTATACCATTTTACATAATTAAATGGTATAAACTCGAAGAGAGAGAGAGACTTCATTTTCAAATGATTGAAAAACCTTGAAAAACCGATTCCTACTTTTTTTTGATGAATTTGTAATTATGATAATAACAGTTATGATAATAAATATTATAGATAAGTTAAATATAATGCTAATGTAAATATTGAAGAGAAAAAAAAAAACAAGAACCTGATTTTCCACTTACCTCAAACAACTGATCGTCAAAGTTCAAAAAATAAACTAACACATTACACAATTGTAATATATACAAAAGAAGTAACAAGGTAAATATTGTAAAACAAGTTTGTTCTATCCACCAATAAGAATACAGAGGTAAAAATAACCATCTGAAAATATTAAAAAAATGTTATAAATAAATACATATTTTTTTTTATCAATGATCATTTATAATAAAAAAATAATAATAATAATAATAATACCTAATTAAAGCTAATTTTGTTACTGTGATGAGGCCATGTTTCGGTTTAGCCTTTGGAAATGATGATCCTCTGACAAGATCAACATCGATTAAATCCGTTTTTAACTTTGCCGTTTTTTTTAACACATGAGTCAACCCGTGTAAAATCCTTTGCTCGACCGTTTTTTCCCATTGTTGTTTATCATATGTACCTATTTTTTTCTGATACCTTAAATAATAATAATAATAATAACAAAAAACTAAAACTGAAACTGAAACTGAATTTTAAAAAACGTATCCATAATATTAATTTCGATATTTTTTTGTAATCGGTAAATGATTTATTAATAAAATATATTTATCGAAAATGAAATTAAATTTAAATTTACAATTAAACTGTCAATATTTAAAAAATTCAAGGGCACAATTTAAAATGTAATTTTTCTAATTTTTATTTAAAAATTTTAGTTAATAAATAAAAATGAATGATTTATTATGAATTAACTTTGAAATTATTGTAAAAAAAAAAGAAAAAAAAATTTTTTTTACTTACCAAGAAACTAAATCTTGCAAACCCATTACTTATTTAAAACACATCGAGTAAAACCTTGTTTACTGTTAACTGAAACAAAAAAATAATAATATTAATAATAATAATAAATAAAAGAACAATTTTCTTTCCTAATTAAATAAATAAATTTTTTTACAATTAATAAAAAAATGCAAAAAAAAATTTTTAATAATAACTCATGAGTAAAAAATTTTGAAAAAAAAAAAAAAAAATTTAAAAATTTAAAAAATTCACATCCCTTTTTCTAGGTCAGGTTGAAAAATAATATTTTGGCTAGCTTTGCTAAATAACCTTGTTTTATTTTCCTTTAAAAAAAAAAAAAAAAAAAAAAGTTATTTTAAAAATTTGAAATGTAAATGAAGGAAAAAAATTTATTTATTTATTTAAGTTTAAATAAAAAATCGTTGATGATATTATACACTAACGCAAAAAACAACAACTTCTTCGACAAGTGTAATTACTAATGAGGGAAAAAAAAAAAAAGAAAAAACTACGTTTAAAACAAACAAACAAACAAACAAACGTTAATTATAAATAATTAATACAAACCTTTAAGATGTAAATCTCGGGATAAACTATTGACAAGTTAAACGACAAAGAGAGATCCCTCGACTTTACATTACTAAAAATAAAAGCTTTGTTTTGATTATTTTTCAATACTGCCAACTGTAAAAAAATAAAAAAAAAAATGGACTCCAAAAAATTCATCCATCCATACAAATTCCGATTAATAAAAAATTCCTAATTTAAATAAAAAATTTTATTATTTTTTCAATTCCTTTTTGAAATTTTCCATAAAAATTATTTTAATAAATCGAAAAGAATTATTTTTTCATAATTTTATAGCTTTTAGGGGGAAAATCGAAGCAATTAATTGATAAAAAAAAAAAAAAAAAAAAAAAAAAAATTTAAATTTCGAAGGCTGCGACGGATGGTAAAATCAGCTTACCAACATGAACAGCTGATCAGAATTAAAAATGGCTAGTAACGATATAGTATCTGCCATTTTACATTATAAAAGAAACATCGATAAAATTTCTGATCCGCCCGAAAGAGCATTAAAATATGAGGATAGAGTAAGTTGGGTTTTTATAAAATTTTCATTTTTTTTTCTCCCCTTTTCCTCACTGATTTCTTTTTTATTAAAATATTTCTTGGCGACGTCATCTCTTTCGATTGAATTTCAGGTTTTTTTTTTCTCTCTCTCTCTCTCTCTCGCTCTCCCCTGTGGAAAAAATGAATTTTTTTCCTTGTCGTACAAAATAAACCTGTAAAATTATTATTAATTTCACGTCATACCTTAAAATTTATTTTCATTATTATTTTTCATCAATTATTTAATTTTTGCCATATGTTATCAAATGCCATGAGTAATTTAAAAAAAAAAAATATTCAAAGAAAAAATGGACTGCTAAAGCCTGTAAAAAATTAAAATTTTAATTAATTTACCAAAAAAAAAAAAAACATCATGTCTCTTTCTAATGATTTCCCTTTTCTTCAAGGTTCTTTTAGCTTTTATCTAAAAATTTACTTCCTTACTTCCTCGAGATTAAAAAAAAAAAAAATATAATTAATTGGATTAATTTAGTAAACCTTGGTTTTGAAGCTTTCTCAAAGATTATTCTTTGCTAATTAAAGATTATATTATTATTGTTAAAGAAAAGTAATTTATTTTTCAGTTATTGCATTGCATTAACAAATTATATAAACTCCCAGTGAATGTTAACCACCTTCAGGAAACTGGAGTTGGGAGAACTGTTAATTCCCTTAGGAAAATCGAGGGTGAAAAAGGTTTAGGAGATGCAGCAAAAGCTCTCGTCGCAAAATGGAAAACTATGGTCATGTTGGAAGATGAAGCTGAAAGAAAGCAAAGAGAAGAATCTTCCGAGCCATGCGAAGAAGATTTAAAAAGGATTAAAATAATTAGGGAAGCACAAAAAAATGAGCATAAAAAGACTGATAAAAATGATTCTTCTTCTAAAAATTCTGATGGTTCTAGTGAAATAAACAAAAGCAAAAGTCATGAGAGTAGTAAAAAGCATAAAAGTGAATATATAGAAGATTCTAAAAGTAAAAAAAGAAAACTCGAATCTGATGGTGATTCTCATAATCATCATCATCATCATCATCATCACCACCATAATCATCACTCAAAAAAAAAAGAGACTTTTAGTACTGATTTGGAAAAAAATTCATCATCTGATAATCATGTATCTGAATATAAAGATAGTAAAACAAAATCGAAAAGCAGTTCTAGTGGTAGTAGTAGTAGTAGTAATAACAGCAGCAGTTTTACTCCAAACAATAAAGACAATGATAGAACAAGTCATAAATCGTCAAATTCTCATAAAAGCCATGAATCATCCAAAGATGGAGGAAGTAAAAAACACAAAGATAGCGAAATTGAAAAAACAAAATCTGAGAGTTCATCTAGTAAACACCATAAGTCATCTCATAATAATAATAATAATGAAAGCAAAGAAAAAAAGAAAAAGGTGTATGCTGAAAATGATGGCTTCGATTCTCAATCAGGAGCAAGTTTTGCCGATGCATTGGGACCAATGGTTGTCAAAAAATCACCAAAGAAAAAAAGTTATAATGGTTCTGTTTCATTATCGCCTGCTCCTATAGATAATTCATCAAGTGAAAACAGTAATTCATTGTCGAAAGAAAAAAAAAAAGATGTGGTAAGAAGAAAAAGTCAAATAATTAATGGAATGAAATATTTTACTGTTACATAAGTAAAGATAAACTATTTTTTTGTTTTTTTTTTTTACAGAAGGATATGCTTTTTTCCAAACCTAAATTGGAACCACTCGAACCTGATTTAGTCGCAACTCTACCAACTCCAACTCCTTATTACAAACCTCATCCTAGTTATATACCTACTCCAGAAGCTGTTAAAAAGAGAATTCAAGCAGAAGAGGATGCATTGAGCACAATTATGTCGAATAAAAATACAAGAACCAAAGTTTACTCTGGAGTCAAAGGAGGTTTATCATATGTTCCTTCATTGTACGAATGTTGCTGTCGAATTTTACAACAACATATTGACGGTTAGTGTTTTTAATTTCTTCTAAAGAGTGTCACAATGACGATTTGAAAACATTTGATCATCAATTAATTAAAATTAATTTCAGCCTTGGAATACACTGGGGGAATTCCATATTCTCTTTTAAAACCAGTTTTAGAAGGTGCCACTCCTTCGCAACTCTATCAATTCGAACATTTTAATCCTTACATAATAGAAGATACTGACGATTTGTGGAAATTTCACGTCAACAAAGAATTTCGAAGTCAAAAAAGACAAGAATTTGAATCATGGAGAGATATGTACCTGGTTAGAATCCTCATTTAGGATTTCCATTATTTTCCTTTTGTGTGGAAACATTGGTTAATTTCCTTTTCTTTTCTTGATTGTAGAGATGCGTCGACGAACGAGAAGAAAAATATAAAGCCGTCACAGCTACCATCATACAAAGAACAATTGAAAATTCCGTTCCCGTGCGAAAAGCAAAACTGGCTTACATAGACGTTGCGAAACCTCCGCGAAACATACTCAAAAAACAAGTATTGTCTTCTGCTTTTTTTTTTTATTTAAATTTTGTCCTTTTTTTTCTCATTCTCTTTCTTCTTTTAACGGATTATTTATTTACACACGTCATTTAATTATTTTTTTTTTATTTTTGCAGTTGAAAAACGGAACGACAAAACCGGATGCGTGTCGTCTTTTAGGAAAAAATGATCCCGACGTCGTTCGAGTTTCGGCGCCAAAACAACCGACGACGAAAGAACCCGCGGTTATAAGAGTAAAACCAAAAGTAGCTCCACTCATGCAAAAAACATTAAAATCAATTAAAATGTCAAGATTTAAAAGATGATGATAGTTTTTTTTTAAAAAAAACGAAAAACGAAAAACGAAAATAAATAAACGAACTTGTTGAGATTTGAAAACGAAATTCCGGAACGAAACGGCAACAAGACTCACCCTTCCCTCCTACTTTTTTTTTTTTTTTTTGCCAATCACCACCGCCTTCTCTCATTTTTCTTTATTTACGTTCTCTCTCCATTTTCCCTCCATTAATTAAATTAACTGATCAAATGAAATTTTTTTTTTAAAAAATATTTTTAATCAGAACAATTTAAAATGCGTATATTTTTAATACTTTATTATTATTATTATTATTATTATTATTATTAAATCAAACGTTATCGATTTTTAAACGATGTTTCTCTCATTTTAGTAATTTTAATTGTAATTTTTTATTTTAAAAAAATGCATCACGTTAATAATAATAAAAATATTTACGTATTATTATTATTATTGTGTACGTAAGAAAATAACGAATGACATCACTCCTCATTCCCCGCCCCCCTCTCTCTCCCCCCTCCTATTTTTCCCTATCGTTTCCGAATCAATGTTAATAATAATAATAATAATTATTATTTTTTTGTTGGATTTTTAAAATAAAATTTTTTTTTTTTAAATTTATTTATTTGTAAAATATTAATCAAAGTACCTCTAATTCGTTTTCGTATTGTTTTATACCTATTTTTTATAAGGGTAGTACGGGGGGAGGGGGGAGTCGGGAAGGGGAGAATGTCAAAGGGTTAAAATTTTTAATTTTTTTTTTTATTATTTTTTTTTTTTGTTTGGATTTTTTACTTATTTGTGATGAGAAAATTTTATTTTCTTGTATATATGAAATTAAACCCGATAATATAAATTGTAATACTATTATTATTATTATTATTATTATTATTATTATTATTATTATTATTATTTGATAATGGCGATAATTAACGAATACCGACGGATGTTATTAATAAAAATAATAATAATGAATTTTTTTTTTTAAAAAAAACTGACACGGATTTATATTTTTTCCCTTATGTGTGTGTGTGTGTGTGTGTGTGTGTGAATGAATGATTGATTGATTGACTGATTGATTGATATTTAAAAAAAAAAAAAAATTCTACGTCCGTTACTACTTTTACTTATCATTATTATTATTATAGTTTTTTCAAACATTTAAAAAAAAAAAAATTATTTTATTATTATATCGAGTCTAATAATAAACGTCACACAATTATTAACATAATAATAATAATAATAACAATAATAATAATAATAATAATAATAATAATGATAATAATGATAATGATAATAATAATGAGGGAATCGGGTAAAAACCTGGATAATAAACGAATGAAAAACTATCCGACGGATAAAAATCATTGTCGCGTTTATAAATGTAATAATAATAATAATAATGATATTGATGATAATGATGATGATGATAATAATAATAATAATAATAATAGTATGGAATCGGGTAAAAACCTGAATAGTAAATCAATAAAAAACTATCCGACGGATAAAAATCGTTGTCGCGTAAAATAAATGAAACAATAATAATAATGATAATGATAATAATAATAATGATAATGATAATAATAATAATAATAATAATAATGATAATGATAATAATGATAATAATATTATTAATAATGATTATAATAAAAAATTTCTCTTCCTTCTATTCGTCTATTTAATAAATAGAAAAGAAAAAAAAAAATTTCGTTTTAATATTATTTTCATCATCATTATTATCATCATTATCATCATCGTTTTTTTCAATGAAATAATCATCATTATATTTTAAAAAATAGTCAAAATCGACTCGTTCATTTATTTATTTATTTATTTATTTATTGTTGTAATCATTTTTTTAATTAATTAATTTATTAATTTTTTTTTTTTCTTTTGTTTGTTTGTTTGTTTCGTTCCAATCATTTGATTCGAATAAAATTAAATAATAATGATAATAATGATAATAATAATAGTTTAATAAATTAAATTAAATTAAATTTTTTTTTTTTTTCTTTTTTAAATTTTATTATTGTTTGCAAAAAAATGCATTCGTTTAAATTTCACAAAAAAAAAAAAAAAAAAAATTTTCAAATTGTATAAAAAACTCGTTTGTTCTCCTTCTCCTCCTCCTCCTCCTCCTTCTCTCTCATTTGTAATACTTATTAAATTAAATTAATGATGCATAAAATAAATTATTACGCGTAATACCCAAAAAACATAAAAAAACTTACAAATAATATTAATAATAATAATAATAATAATAATAATGATTAAAAAACCAAAACTAATACAAAACAAATTTTTTTTTTTTTTTTTTTTTTTTTTACCTTTTTTCCGCCTTTTTTTTTTTTAAAAACAATTTTACAAATAATAATAATAATAATAACTAAAAAAATAAATAAATAAATACCGACGGGATAATTTCAAAATTGTGTGTTTGTGTGTGTGTGTGTGTGCGCGCGCGTATATAAATATATATATATATATGTATGTATAAAATAAAAAACTTTACATAATGATTCGGATATTGAGAGAAAAAAGGAAAAAAAAAAAAAAAAAAAAAAACATTTTTGTTAAACGCCATGACATCCATCATCCGCCATCATCATCATCATCATCATCGTCATTTCACTGCAAGTTTTTTCACGCAATTAAATTATTTCCTCCTCCTCCTCCTCTTCCTCGTTATTTGCTTTCCTCGACTTGCACACTTTTTTGTCTCGATTCGGGTAAACGATTAATTATTATTAAATAATCCACGTGTGTGTATACGTGTGAATAAAAAAAAAATGGAAGCCAAATGCGCATTGTCCATCCATCGATTGATTAATAAAAATTCATTTTTCTCTCTCTCTCCATCTCTCCATTGATTCAATTGGTATGATTACTACAACTACTACAACTACTACAACTATTACTACCATTATTATTATTATTATTATTATTATTATTCGATTGAAATGATTTACTCCTACTAATTCTCTCTTACACGGATTGAGTGAGCTTATACAATTTTTCAGATTTAAGTTCCTTTAGAGTACTCACGCAGTGAGCTTTTTTAGGCTCTAAATATTTATTTCTAACGTTCTGAAACGAAAAACAAAAAAATCAGGTTTGACAAACAATCAATTTTTTTTTTTTTTTTTTTTTAATATTCGCACGGCTGAAATTTTCATCGTACACCCACGTACCTGATATTTCGATCGAGGTACGTTCCAAACTTCGATCGCTAATAATCTAACGATGGGATTTAATGTTTCTACCGTGTATTCGGAACAATGCCTCAATGTTTTAGTCCACAATTCCGTTTCCGAGTCTTCCGTTCTCAACCTGAAAAATGAACCCGTAATGATGACGACGACAATAATAATGATGACTAATAATAATAATTAAAAAAACTCACCGCAGCGACAAATACAAGGCACTGGCAGCAATTAGCGAGGGTGAAACGTGACACAAATTATAACTGACAAGTGACAAATCGATGAAATATTTAGCTAAAGAATATGTTATTATGTCGACGTTTCCAACTCTACTGTATCTCCTGAGAAATTGAGCCGGAGAAGGGCGACCCATTTGAAAATTCAATGAAGAAAATATAACTTGTTCCATGTGGAAAATTTCCTGTTTCGTATACGTGCTAGCGGAAATGTCAACGAAATCAAGTACATCTGGAAAAAAAACCAAAATCATCATCATCATCATCATCATCATCATAAAAGTCTGTTTAAAGATATTGGTGGGAGAAGGGGAAGGAAGGGGGATGGGCAGCGGCTTACCGGGTGGATACATTTCTTCGTATTTAGACGCGAGAAAAATACAACTAACTCCAACCAATTGAAGTTTATCTTTGGGTATGCTCGGATGATCTTGCATGAACAAATCCAAAAGCGAAATGGAAAGGTGAATTGTTTCGTTTAACAATTTAAATGTTTGTTGGACTTCGAATAACCAGTCGACAAGAAGTGATCTCATTGTGTGCGTCATGATGTGCGAAGACGTCAAATACCGTTCCCTTATAAAATGTTTACTTTCCAGAGATTTTAAAAATTTATGTATGTCTTCGGCATAAATGTCTAATAAAAATTCATTATTATCATAATCTTCTAACTTATCGCTAAGTTTGTTAACCGGTTGAACAATTTGTACCACCACTTCTCCCTTGGGTTCTTTCACTGCCAACGGCTTTTCCAATTTTATTTTGGAAATTTCCACGGGATTTTCCGTTTTTTCTTTTTGTACTTTTATCTGTTCAACTTCTAATTTTTTTTCTACTTTTTTAACCTTGAATTAAAACAACAAAAAAGAAAAACAATATAATGAAAATCAATCATCAATCAATCATCAATCAATCACCAATCAATCGAACAAAAATTACCTCATCTTTTCCATACAACGAAATCACACTTTCAGCTTTGACGATTCTATTTTTTTTTTCCTCTAAAACAGGTTTTAGCTTACTCGTTTTTCCATTTGGTATTATTTTTGATTGTACTTGAGGTTTAATCGATTTATTTCTAAGAACGTCATTTTCTTTATTCGAAACGTCCACAACAGAACGACCAGATGCTAGTTTAGATGCATTTTCCCTTCGTTTAAAAAAAAAAAAAAAAAAA
Organism: Pediculus humanus corporis; assembly: GCF_000006295.1. Lineage (NCBI taxonomy): Eukaryota > Metazoa > Arthropoda > Insecta > Psocodea > Pediculidae > Pediculus > Pediculus humanus. The sequence goes on from NW_002987093.1 coordinate 1,055,102, forward strand.
TAAATAATAATAATGATTGAATATCATAAAATCATCGTGTAAAATGTCAAATGTGAAAAAAACAAAACAAACAAAATTTTACCTTTGTCTCTCGAATGCAGCTTTACCGATGATACCTGTTTTGTTTAAATCTTTATTAATTGCATTAGCTAATACTCTTCCTTTCGATTTTAAAACTGGAAACTTTGTAGGCAGTTTATTTTCATTATTAATGCACATGATATTTGTCGTAGACCTGCTACTGTCTCTTTCCTTCAACAACAAAAAAAAGAAAATCAAGTAAAAAACATTAAAAAAACCTGCTTTTAAAAAAAATGAAATAAAATTATTATTTATCGATAAGATAGATTATGAGAAAATTTTTTAAAGTACACATGTTTCTGCCAACCCCATGCAAGGTACATCTTGTATGCCATGCCATTACAAGTTAAAACATATCAAAGCAATGAATTTAATACTTAATTATGATAATACAGAGTTATAATAATTCAAATTCTTTTTATTCTTACAATTTACTTTATTAAAAAAAAAAAAAAAAAAAAACATAATTTTTAATGGCGTTAATGAGTAGAGTTTTTCACTTACAAATTAATAATTATTATTATTATATTGAAAAAAAAATACATTGTGAGGTAAAGCATTCGTTTTTTAACGACTGCATTTAAATAAGAATATAAAAATGCTTTTCACAAATAAGAAATTTTAAAAAAAATTTTGTTTTTTTTTTTTTTTTTTAAATAGAAATTTAAAGCTAACTGTGAAAGCAG
>NW_002987093.1:1060868-1092283 GCF_000006295.1 Pediculus humanus corporis
TTTTTTTCCATCGAATTGGTTTTGTCAGAGTTTAATGACGACACGCATACACTCACTCACTCACTCACTCTCAAACATTAAAACAATAACTTTTTTTTTTCTTTCTCTCTCTTCCTATTATTATTATTTTTAGTTGATTAACATTTTGAAAAAAATAAATAATAATAATAATAACATTTCGCCATCGAGTCTGAGGGCAAAAGTAAAAAAAAAAAGAGAAATTAATTTGTTATTGGATGATAACGAATAACAATAATGATAATAATAATTTTTTTTTCTAAAAAATAGTTTATAGAAATTTAGAATTAACAAGAATTTATAAATAATAAAAAAAAAACTCGCGGGAAGGGTGGGAGGGAGGGGAAGGGAAGGGAAGGGGTTTGGGGTTAAGGGGACATTAAAAAAAAAAAAAAAAAAAAAATTTGTGAAAATTATGTGATTGATTTAGTGAACATATGAAATAATAATGATGATGATTATGATGTGTGTTGCGTAAACCTTACATGTTTAAATTTAATAATAAAAAAACTTATTATTATTATTATCAATATCATTATGATTAATTTGTGAAAAAAAAAAAAAATTTAATTAATAAATTTAATACGAATTAATTTAATTTGAGAAGTAAAATAATTATTTAAACGGATTCGACAACAAAAGAAAATTCGATCTGTCTTTACCCCCCCCCCACTACCACCACCATATTGTCCGCCATTTTCTCTACCTTTTCTTACGACTACTTTTTCACAAATAAGATTTTGTTTTGTTACACAACAAACACAACAACAACAACAACAACAACGATATTCTATTCGTTTAAAATTATTAATAATAAATAAAAAAAAAAATCGATCGATATATTTTTTGTACACGCGCGCACGCACGTGCGAGTGCGTTAAAATTAATAACGTTTATTAATTAATATTATTATCATTATTATCACTACAAAAAAACGTTACGAAAACGGATATGCATTTTATTATATACGAATTGAAATGAAAATTATTTGGTTCAATATAATTTCTATATTATGTATTTGTAATATTTATTTATTTATTTATTTATTTATCTATTTTTTAATGAGAAAAAAAAAAAAAAACGTTGTGACCTTTATTAATCAATCAATCTTAACGGATTCGAAATAATAATAATAATACATAACCTAAGGGTAAACTAAATATAAAAATTTATTTTGTAAATCATTATTATTATTATTATTATTATTTTTTATTTAAATAATTGAAAGTTGTAAAGTGAAGGGAAATATAAATAAACGTTTAAGTGTATCGAAAAAAAAAAAAAAAAATTGCGATAGATACCAACCAATGAGGTTGGTACCAATGATTTTGTTTGTCTATTTACACGAAAAATCGTCGTCGTCTGCTTTATTTCATTTGTTTTTTTTTTTCTTTTTCGATTGATAAGAATGATAAAAAATTCATTTTCGACGTTAATTGGTTGTAATATTTTAACGAATGTTATACCCTCCCGGAGACGCCATCTTTGTTTTATTTTATACAAAAAAATTCCGTTAACGGTTTTAAAAAGGATTTCAAATAAAAAAATTCCGATCGATATCGTTCGTATACGAAATGAATGATATTTAAATTACGACAAAGAGATTTTTCGAAAACGTAAAAAAAAAAAAAAAATTTACGTAATGTATTGAAAAATTATGCGTTTGACAAAAGGCGACGAAAATAAAAAAAAAAAAAAAAAAAAAATTTTTTTAAATATTTTTCGAATCATCATCATCATCATCATCGTACGACATTCGATTTCGGTTTTTTTTTATTCCACGATGATTGATGAAAGGAAATTTAACGGAATACACAAACAGGCCGACAACCGAAAAGTTTTTTAGAAAAAAAAAAAAAATGAAATGAATGAAAAAACGTAAAAAAATGAAATCGTACAAAAGTTAAACATGATCGTCGTGGGTTTTTTTATTATTTTATTACGATACTTTTTACACGACGCTACGTGTACGACGTCGAACATGATGGAAAAAATATACAGAAAAAAAAAAATTGATTTAAAAAATTTTTTTAAAACTTTTCGTCGAGATACTAAAAGAGAGAGAGAGGGGGGGGAAGGGGGGAGAAAGGATGAGAAGGGAGTAAAAAATAATGTCAAACGTGGAAGCAAATAAAAAAAAAAAAAAAAACGACCCTACTAAAAACATCTTCGTCAAAAAAAAAAGTAGAAGGGAAAAACCCACCATGTTTCGCAGCATCATTTTCTCTCTCTCATTCTATCCTTTTTTTTTTTCCTCGTTTCATAATTTTTATATTTACTGGGATAATAATTCTGAACAAGCAGAAAGTTAGAAAAAGAGAAAGATAAAGAGAGAGAGAGAGAGACGGGGGAGACGGTAAAGGCAAAAAAAAAAAAATAGAGAATGAAAAAGGTATGAGAAGAGAGGGAAAGGGAGAGGGTGAGAGAGAGAAAGAGAGAAAGAATATACAACTGGCTGGATGTGGAGGAGATTTGAGGGTTAATCCACCCCTTGTATATATTCGGACACACTTTTCATCCCTTTCCGTTGAACGTTGGTCGATTATTGTTTAAGAAGTGACGTCATTTCGGTCTATTTTTCACAATTTTTTTTTTTTTTTTTTGGGGGTTGGAGGTGACCAAATGTTTTTGAATCAACGTACTCTGAGTCATCTGCCAACATACTAACCAGAAGGAAAAAAAAAAAAAAAAAAAACCAATCGAACCCTTGTTGACGATTTAAAACCTTCAACGCCATAGAATAATAAAACATAAGGGAAGAACAAAAAAAAAAAAATGAAAAAAAAAATTATTAATCCATTCAAAGAAATTATTATTATTATTATTAAAACTCTCCCGGTTTAATTAACCCTTTTATTATTATCATTATTATTATTTACTCCATAATCGATCGATATTAATAACGATTTTAACGAAACGTATCGACATATATATACAACATACAAATGTAAACAAACAATAAATTTAAAAACGCGCCATTTTTCTTTATTACGTAATAACGTTTAAATACTCTATGACCACCAATCATACGGATTAATTAATTAACACAAGGTGGTACAAAAATTTAATATAAAGTAACGCGTCAAGAACATTTCCAATCGAACCGTTAACGGTTTTTACTTCTTTTTTTTTTCTCTCTTACACGTAATAAAATCAATCAAAATTAAACACATTTTTCCTTTGATTCATTCAATCAACCTTTTTTTTTTTTACCTTTGAAAAAAAACCTTATTAGAAATGAATAAAACCAGACAAAATAAAATAAAATAAAAAAATATATAAAAGGTTTTAATTATAGATAATTAAATAAAGTTTCTTCGAGACACTTCAAAAATCATTTTCCTTAAAATTTCAAAGGAAGGAAAAAAAAAGGAAAACTTTTTCCATTTTTCCCCGGGAAAATTTTAAATATTTAAATTAAAATAAAAGTATATTAAATTTTTTTCCCCCTCCCTCCCTTATTGTTTTATCGGGTAACAATAATACAAAATGGAAAAGGAAAAACGAAATGAAACCAAAAAGGAAAAAAGAAAGGAAAAAAGGTAAAAAAAAAAGGTAAAAAAAAATTATATATATCGAGAAAAGCAATCATCCGTACGTAAATGAGCTTACAAAAAAAAGAAAAAAATTTTTTGTAAATGAAAACAGAATCAACCTTTGAAAGGTTATTAGGAAAGAGGAAACACCTAAAAGGCAAAAAAAAACTGATTTCCAACTTTTTTTCCTTTTTTTTTTTTTAGGCGCGTTACAAAAAAAATTATTTTCCGGTTTAAAAAAAAAACGATCGGAAAAATTTTAATAAAAAATTATTATTATTATTTTTTTAAGAAAAATCACGTAACGTATTATATGTAAAAGGAAAATATAAAAGGATTGAGAAAAAGGAAAGAATTAAATAAAATAAGCAGAAGAAGAAGAAAAAAAGAAAAAGAAAAAAAAGAAAAAAAAAGGAAAGGAAAGTTTATTGGAAAATTTTGAAAAGATTTTCATCTTAACTTTGCAGAATCTTTTTTTTTTCCTTTTTTCCTTTTTTTTCTTCTTCTTATTTTATTTAATTAAAGTATTTCAGACTGCCTGACCCTGTTGGAAAATTGTTGAAAACTTTTTTAATTTCTGCATTTGATGTACTTTTTAAAGAAGAAGAAGAAGAAAAAGGAAAATTCCTTTGAGGTTTTATTTTAAGATTTTATTTTTTATACACGATAATTAAATTTAATTTTTATAAAAAAAAAAAAAAGGAAAAAAGGAAAAAATTTATATGTGTATAGTCTTTTTTTGTAAATAATTAATAATAATAATAATAATAATAATAATAATAATAATAATAATAAAAGGATAACCGTTTGTTTATTTGCTCAAACAACAAAAAAAAAGAAAAGAGGAAAAAAAAGTTAACAAAGGAAAGTGTTAAATAAAGAAAGAAAGAAAGAAAAATGTAATAATAATAATAATAATGATAATAATAAGTGGATGTAGGGGGGGGGGGGTTGGAAATAGCAGAAAGGGTGAAGAGAAGGAAAATGTAAAGAAAAAAAAAAAAAAAATTTTTCAAGCAAAAAGTAAAGAGAGAGGATTTTCCGCCGCCGCCGCCGCCATCCCCCACTTTTGCTTTTTTCTTCTTCTGCTGCTGCTCCTGCCGCTCCTGCTGCTGCTGTTGCCGCCGTTGTTCCCGTCACCGTCTCTACTCTCCCTCCCTCCTCCTCTCCATTTTTATGTTATTTATTGCTAAGGTCGTACGCAGCTGTGAAATTATTTGACTTTTCGCCGGCGCCGAACTTGCAAATTCGTTGACGGCGAAAAGAGGAAAAAAAGAGAGAATCGGAGAGAAAAGAAGAAAATTGGAAACTAACAAAAAAAAAAAAGAGAGAGAGACGAATAGATAGATAGATAGAGAGAGAAATAGAGAAGGACGGGAAAAAAAAAATAAAGAGAGAAATAATAAAAAAAAAAAAAAAGGAAAAAAAAAGAGAGAGTGAATAATTCAATACGTTTCAATTTTTTGTTCCTTTTTTTCCTTTTTTTCCTTTTTTCCCTTTTTTTTTTTTTTTTTACATTTATCCGGAAAATAACTGGAAAAATCAAGATGAAGATTTTTAGAAATTCCCACAAGGATTTTCCATATAAAAATGAGAAGGAAAAAAAAAAAAAAAGGTTTTTTCATTGAATAAGTAGGAGGAAAATGAAAATTGAGTAAAATGAAATACGTCACGTGATTTTTTTTTTCCGATGAAAAAAAAAAAAAGGGAATCAATTATCATCATCATCATCATCATACGAAAATATTATTACGGAAAAAAAAAAAAGTCTCACGAATATTTAAAAGTTTTTTTTTTCTTTGTCAACAAAACAACAAACAAACAAACAAACAAACAAACAAACAAACAAACGAACAAACAAAAAAAAAAAAAAAGAAAAATACTTTTCCCTCAAAGGAAAATATATAAAATAAAATAAAATAAAAAAATTTTAATATTTTTCTTTGTGACGGGGCAGCAGAAAAAGAAGAAGGAAAAGAAAAAAAAACCAATCCAGTTTTTTTTTTTTTTTTTTTTTTCTTTTAAAAAGTTCATTATTGAGTTTTTCAAGCCATAAAATAGAAACATCCGTTCCTGGGGAAAAAAACAGAAAAAAAAAAAAAAGAAAAAGAAAGAAAGAAAGAAAAAAAAAAGAATTATGTGAAATTTAAAAAAAAAAAAAAAAGAAAAAAAAAAAGAAAAGTTTTCTCATTTCTCATAAGGTAAACATATAATTTTCCGACAGGAAAACCCTTCGCAACGGTGTAATCTGAATGATGGGACCCATTTACTATTACAGATTGTGGTAGATAAATCCAACGTGGGCGAAAATCACACAAGGAAAATAAAAAATAAAAAAAACAATTTACCCTATGTTTCGATAACGTTTTAACCGGGTTTTCTTACGAAACCGATACGAACCGAAATTTTCTTATTTTCTCTTTTTCAATTATAATTTATATAACAATTTGACTTGAGAGAGAGAGAGAGAGAGAGAAAATTCTCTGACGCAAGAAAGACCTGCGTCATGAAGTAATCCGATGAAATGGCAACGTCGCACTCACACCAATACTCGGAAAACTCAGAAAAGGCAACGGAAAATATAGTTCACGTTGCTCGCTTTTTTTTTCACTCTCTCTCTCTTTCTCTCTCTCACTCTATTTCTCTTTCTCTTTTCCATTTTCCTTCTTTCCTCTCTTTCTTTCTCTCTCTATTTCTGTTTCTCTTTCTCTCTTTCTCTTTTCCATTTTCCTTCTTCTCTCTCTCTCTCTCTTTTTTTTCGGGGAAATGCTCTTTTTTTTACCACTAGAAAAAAATTTTTTTTTTTTTTCCTCAAAAATTAAATGTCAACGAAACAACAACAACAACAACAATAATAATAATAATAATAATAATAATAATAATAATAATAATAATAATAATAACAGTCGTGGCTTTAATACGATTGTCCGACAAACGATTATTTTTCAATTTACGAACAATATTCAATTCCCCGTACTTGTCACAGTGTCCACATTTAAATTAAAAACTTATCAACGTCATCGTCATCATCATCATCATCATCATCATTATTATTATTATCATAATTAACGATAAGCCAACAGTAATCATCATCATCATCGTTACCAGTTAATCAAATCAATAATAATTCAAATTATTTATCATAGAGGAATAAATAAATGAAAAAAAAAAAAGAAAATTTTTTTTTTTACGCGGTAAAATCATTTCACACGTTCTTTTCCCCCCCCTCCCCTCCACTCTCCCCCTCCCCCATCCCCTTTCAAAAAATCTTATTAAATTTTTCGCGCCAAATATTTCTTTTGTCTGTTTACACTTTTATTGTTTTTATTTATTTAACCATTTAAAACTGGTGTGAGGAGTTACGTTACGTTCTCATTAATAATTAATTACACTACGTTAAGCGTAATTTTTCCTTTATTATTATTATTATTTTTTTTTATTGTCCTTATTATTATTATTATTATTATTATTTAATTATTATTTTTAAATTTTTTTTCTACGTTTTCGCAAATTATCGAAAATTAAATAAAATTAATTAAAAAAAAGGAAAAAAAACGTACAAATCGTTAAATTTTTCATAACGCGTATACCTATTTCAGGTTTAATTTTACGATTATTACGCGACGATGATGATGATGATGATGAGGATGATGATAATAATGATAAAGACGATAGATATTTTCAAGTATGAAAAAACGTTAAATTCATTGTTTAGTCGTCGCGTTTCAACAACTTAATTTCCCCCTACCCTTTCCTCCCCTCCCCTCCCTCCTCCCCCGCGTACGAATATACCAAATATCACGATTTAAACATCGAAGAAAAAAAAAAGTTAACCGTGATGATGATGATGATGATGATGATGATGATACCTATCATCATCATCATCATCGTTGGGTATTTCCAAGGCACCGACCCGAACCGATGCAATTTATATTAAAAAAAAAAAAAAAAAAAAGTCGCCGGGGAACTTTTATTAGGTTTTTTAACCTGGCACGGGGGGAGGTGACGTCACAAATGAACGATACCGTGAAAATAATTGTTGTACCTGGATTTCAGTGGCGACTTCAACCTGTCACTAACCGTTACCATATATATATATATATGTATAATATAAATGCAAAAATATTTTACAACGTAAATTTATTTACGATTATTATTATTATTATTATTATTCGGTAATGGTTATTAAACTGTCCGACAAATAATTACAACCACTATCATTATTTATTTTTTATTTTTATTTATCGGAGAAATATTTGTAAAATAATATCTTGTGAACCAGACAGTAAATTATAAAAGCGCAACAAATGCATTTGAAATCGTTACAAAAAAAAATTCCCCCTGGAGAGGAAAACAAAAAAAAAAATTCTCCATCCTGATCCTGACTGGAAATCCTGTCAGAAAAAAAAAAAAAAAAAAAAAAAAATTTTTTATCGAAGGAAAAATTGAAATGTTATCTAGACGTCAAAACAATTGAAGGACGTGAAAAGCTCGCATTTCCACCAAAGGGCAAAACCATCTCGACTAAGAAGTGTCATTAGGTATCACATTCCTTTTTGCAATCGTTTATTCCCCTTTTAATTTACCCCGTAGAAAAATAATGGAAAAAAAAAACAAAACAATCTTTCTTTCTTTCTTTCTTTCTCTCTCTTTCTTTCTCCTTCTTCTTCTTTGTATACTTTTAACCATAAATACGCCAAAAAATAAATAAATAAAAAAAAAAAGAACAACGGTGAATGATGACGGGAGGGAGTAATAGAAAAAAAGCACACAACAACAACAACAAAAAAAAAAGAAAAGAGAAAGTGGAATTAGAAAAAGAATAAGAAGAAACTCATTTTTCTTGGTGAGAAAGGAAGGAGTGTCTCACCCCCTCTCTCTCTCTCTCTCTCGCTCTCTTCCTCTCTATCTATCTCTATCTCTATCTCTTTTTCTTTTTCTCCCCTCTTTCCCCGTCTCCACTTTCCCACCATCCCTTTCCCCTTTATCCACTTTTACTCTCTCACTCTCTCTCTGCCTTCCCCTTCCCATTTCCCTACCCCTACCCCCCATCAGTGTCACGGTCGCCATGGAAACAATGGACCTAGGTGGCCTCCATGAGATTTCCGGACGGAAAATCGATGAGCGGCTAAATGTTATAAAGGAAACAAAAAAAAAAAAAAATTTCCTCCCGAATTTCGAAAAAACCCTTAAAATTTAACAAATAATAATAATAATAATAAATAAATTAAATCAAATCAAATTAAATTAATCCGAAAAAACGTCATCGTCTTATTACGTCATTTACAAAACCCCGTGAAAATATTTTAAATATATATACATACTACATATTTATTTTTAAATTTTGGCGGGAAAATACAACGAAAATTTCAAACGTAAAAAATTCAAACGTATTTCGAATTCAACGAAATTTTCTCTTTACTGATTAAAAAAAAAAAAAAAAAAAAAAAAAAAAAAAAAAAAGCGTTATTCTTATGACACGACAATTAAAATAATAATAATAATAATAATATTTTTTTTCTTTAATTTATTAAAACGAATTATTATTATTATTATTATTATCGTACGGTTTAAAAAGTTAAAAAAAAAAAAAAAATTAAAAAAAAACCGTGGGCAACCAAAAAAAATTTTTGTTTTTTTTTTTTTTTTTCTTTTTAATTCCCCGGCAATCAATTATTTATTATTATTATTATTATTATTATTATTATTATTATTATTATTAATTGAATGGACCCAACAACTCTCCTCCCCCCCCCCCCCCCAAATATATTTTAAAAAAAAAAAAAAATGTCGGGTAGCAGAAAAACCGTCCCGGCAAATGGGAAAAGGTAATTTTTCGTGACGCGAGTATCTAAAAAAACCTTAATTTTTAACGGTTTTTTTTTTTTTTTTAAATATGGACCCACTGGAATGATTGCGTCAAATTTTTAACTTTTTTTTTTTTTTTATTTAATTCCGTTATAATGAATTTTTTTTTTTTCATTCTTCTCCACGTGAACAATAATAATAATAATAGTAATAATGTGATGATGAACATAGGTTAAAACTATTTCGGTCATCGTCAGACTTTGTGCATTCTAAACACAATCGAAAAAAAAAAAAATTCTAAAAGAAGATGAACCTGGAGAAAAAATATTACGGGGCGGAAGCGAGACCAGGTATATTCTAGAAATTCCGTTACCTGACGATACGACGACGACGACACGGATTTTTTAAAAAAAAAAATGGCACACTTTTTTTTTTTTGTAATATAGATTTTAAAATTCGTACCATCTTTGTCATTTATTAAAACGTCGGATGTCATAAAAAAAAAACCCCAAATACTCGGTAGGTAGATACCCGATAGGGTATCAAAGATTTCGCCCCGATAAACCGAAAAAGAAAAAAAAAAAAACAAAAAATTTTTATATTACAAACGTGTCACGAGCAAAAAAATTTCAAATCGATTTTTTTCCCGCGCGCGCAAAAAATGTCGACTCCTTTTAATATTTCGACCACGAAAATTACGCTTAAATATATATTATTATTATTATTATTATTATTATTATTTTGCTACGATTTATTTGCGCTCGCGCGCCTACTAAATTATTTTTTCATTAAAAAAAAAAAAAAATTAGAAAAATTAGAAAAAAAATTCAAACGAAACGTTCGTTTTTGTAACGGTTTTTTTTTTTTTATCCGCCATTAAAATCAAATATTCGATTTTTTTTTGTAAAAATAAAGAAAGTCTGATATATAATGAGAGCGCGATTTACTACTACCACTACTACTACTACTACTCTATGACTACTACTACTACGTATACTCTATGACTCCTTGGGAACCAATTTAATTGGTTTCACGGGTAATAAACGTGTGGGAATAGTAATGATAATAATAATAATAATAGGTATTTGAATTAAAAGAATTATTTAAATTTTTCACTCTCTCAAAAAACCAATAATAATAATAATAATGATGATGATGATGATGATGATTTTTCAAAAGCGAACGGTAAGAGGGTAAGAGACGCACAATTGAATATTTAACGTCATTTGAAATGCATACAAAAACATTATCATTATCACTTACATGCAACGCTGCCTACGTTTGTTGTTGTTGTTGTTGTTGTCGTTGTTAATGATGATAATACGTTGAACTCATTTACATGGTTTTTGCTTTTGTTCTTTCTTCTTTTATATCTGATATAAGAATTTGTGCGTGCGTGTGTGAGTGCGTCTGCTTTTTCTTTCTCTCCTGAAAACAACATATTTACTTTATTAAATAGGGAAAAACTTTCCTTTGTAAAAAGGAAAAAAAAAGGAAAAAAAAAGGAAACTTGTATCTTTTAAATAATATTTTCCTTTTTATTATTATTATTTCCTCCTCCTCCTTCTCCTCCTCTTTTTTTTTCTTCTTCCTCCTTTTACATTTTTTTTATTTTCCATCTTTGTTTTTTACTTTCTTCCATCTTTCACTTTCTCATTTCTCTCTCTCTCTCTTTTCTGTTGCTTTTTTCTCTCTATTCCAACCAAATTCACTCATACTTTACTCTGTAGACTTTTAAAAACGGTTTGCGGTTTTTGTTCAAGTGTCAAGAAATTTTTGAAAATTTACGAGCTTTTCCTTTGTTCCCTTTTTTCTTTTATTTAACCTCCACCATCACCACCACCACCATCCCCCGCCCCCCCCCCGCAGAACGCCATTAAGTAATTAAACGAAACTCTATGATGATAATAATAATAAGAATAACCTATAAAAAAAAATAAAAAAAATTCCCACCCCCCATTTCCCCCAGTTAAATTTTAAAGTAAATAAATCCGTAAATTAAACGGCATCGATAATAATGATAATAATGATAATAATGATAATAAATGTTATTTTACGAGTAAAAAATTAAAAAAAAAAAAAAATACAGTAATAGAAAACAATTTTAACAATTCGTAATTTAAAAAATGGCGTCGTCGTCGTCGTCGTCGGTCGACATTAAAAAAAAAAAAAAATTTTGCGAGGCTAAAAAACATTATTATTATTATTTTTTAATTTTGTAACTGATTTTTTGTTTTTTATTTCGATTTGCAACGTTGCCAAATAGTTAGCCGTTTAATTTTTTTTTTGTGAAAATAACGGCCGTTTTAAGGTTTACAATGTAGGTTTTAATGTGTGTAAATATTCCATTTCGTTATTTTATTTTTTTCTCGAAAATATCAAAACTAACTAAGTGATCGTTACGTGGTGCCCCCGCGCCATTTTAGGTCATAAAATTCGTTAAATAAATCATAACTTTCCAAAAAAAAAATTGATAGAAACCCTTCACTATTTACAAATAAATAAAATAATAATTTTACAATTACCGATCGAAATGGGGGCCAATTTTGAATTTTTACAAAAAAAAAACGATGAAATTTTTTTTTTTTTTTTTTATTTGGATCGTTTACAGAACAAATTAATAACAAACAAGAGAAGCATAAAATAAAATAAAAATGTCGGTTCAACAACATCAACAACAAAAAAAATTTTTTTTTTTTTTTTTTTAACCGTAAATCACGCGGGTCTCGTCGACGTGGGCAGCAAGCAGTTATGAATGCATGAATATCACGTGACGTAAACAAAATAAAATAATTTAAAAAAAAAAAAAAAAAAAATTGAAAACAAAAAGACAAAATAAAAATAAATAAAAATAAATAATAATGATAATGATAATAATGATAATAACAAACTAGGCCTCGTCGTCGAATCCGTTGCAACAAACATAAAATAAAACAATAATAATAATAATATAATGATAATAAAGAAATCTGGGTTTGAAAGTCGTGATCGTTCAATTTCTTTTTTTTCCTTTACTTAAATTTCTTCTTCCACGATGAAATAAAAGTATTAAGATGACGACAACTTTGTCAGTTGTGTAGCATAGCAATAAACGAAAGGAGTAAATAATAGTTTTATTCTTATTTATTCTTTTCATCCCCCGCATTATTTTATAATTACTTTTGGATTTTCCCCATTTATTTTTCAAGATTTTCCCTCTCCCTCTCTCTCTTTCTCTCTCTCTTTTCCCCTTTTCCTCTCTCTTCCTCCCTCTTTTTCCCCGTTCCTCTATTTAAAAACGTGGCGACAAATCTCCCCCTTTTTTTTTTTTTTACTTATTATTACTTTTTCTCTTGAGGTTGAAAGAAAGTATAAGAAAGAAACAAACAAACAAACAAACAAAACAAAAAAACAAACGTTCACATATTATTATTATTATTTTTTTTTTTTTTTTCAACAATGCGATTAACGACGACGAAGACGACGACGACGACGGAAAAAAAAAGGCGGGAAATTTAAATTTAAATTTAATGGCGCGTAATTTTTTTCCATTTTTACTCCCCCCCCCCTTACTCGCTTCTTCTACTCGTTTTTTACACGCACGCACACACGCACACGCACACATATCATTTACAATTTAATTATCACGTTTATTTACCGGTACGGAATGATAATAATAATAATGATAATGATAATAATAACGTGTCGGAAACATGTAGAAATAAAATTTTTTTATTTAATAAAATAAATAATTTGCGATGGTTGTCGTTGTCGTTGTTGTTGTTGTCGTCGTCGTTATCGTTGCATCAAATTATAAAAATTGTCAAACAGGTTTTATTATTGTTTATTTCAAGGACGATATTGTTATAAATCAGTTTTTTTTTTTTTTTCAAAAAAAAAATTACAATTGTGGTGTGATACGTCCAACGCATCTTAAATGAAAATAATATATCTGGCTAAGGTATACAATGTATTTATATGGTTCAAACAATGTCCTTGGATACGTCGTGGGCACCAACACCCACCATTAGGGCAATTACCCCGAAAAATATTTTTATAAATATATATATATATATATATATGCACACTGTCACACATCAATCCGGTTATTTATTTATTTATTTATTTATTTTTTGTTGTAACGTTACATAAACCATTTTTTTCATCGTTTCCGGTTAATTTAAAAAAATTTTTTTTTTTGTTCTTCTCATTTACTGAAATCGTTTTTTTACCATTTTTGATTTTTTTTTGTTCGCCCTTTTTTTTTTTTTTGCTCTTTGTAAAAATTATTATTACCTGAAATTAATTTTTTTGTCTTTGTTACGAGGGCGATTTATTTGTTTAAATAATTTTTTTTTTCTCGAAATTTTTATTGATTACGTCATAAATTATGTTTTCCAGGTATTTTAAAATACCTTGACCAAAATTAATTATATATAGAAATACTTAAAAATAAAATTATGGAATCGACACATTCTAAAAAAAAAAACAATTAAAAACCTTCGATATGTGACTGATTTCAATTATTATTATTATTATCATTATCATTATTATTATTATTATATATTTTTTTGTTTTTTAATATTTGTTGTTACAATTTCTTTCGTGTGTTTTTTCATGTCAAGGTATTTTCCAATACACACACACACACACACGCACACACGCAGACAATTATTATTAATATTTAAATTGTACGAAAATGAAAAAAAAAAAAAAAAAATTTTCACAGTCATTTTTATTTTCTTTCTCTCTCTCTCTCTCTCACTCTCTCTCCCCCCCTCCTTCTCTCTCTCTCTCTCACACACTTTTTTAATTCACTGACCTTCTCGTTAAGAATCGTTAATCTTTTTCAAATAAATCATTATTTAAAGAAAGAAGAAATATACGCAAAGAGATTCTCATCGACGTGAATTCGAAATTTAAAAAAAAAAAAAAAACCGTTGACGTTTCCATTCCCTCTCCTTCCCCCTTTTCTCTTCCCTTCCTCCTCTCCTCCTCCTTCCCTACCCGCAACTCAAATCGATATATCGAATTTTATAAATTTCAACTTGGATAATTTTTTTTTTTGCAATTTTTTAACGCGTACCCTACATTTAAAGTAGTAGTAGTAGTAGGTACTTTTTCCTTTCGTTCTACCAAATAAAATTTTAAATTTATTTACTCTATGAAATGAGTTTTTAAAAAGTGTTGTTATTATTCCATGACATTTCGGTTGACGACAAGGTCATTTAACCGCAATCAACCCGGATCGGAAGTCACACACTTGTTTTAATTTTTTTTTTTTTTTTTTTACGAACGATTCTTCTTTTCTGATTGTGATATTGATTAATGATCGATTGATGATAATAATCAATGTTGCCAACTTATTCGATCATCATCATCATCATGCATCGTGAAAAAACATACGTTATTTTAATTTCTAAACTTCAACTACTCTCATTTTTTTCTTTTTTTTTTAAATAGAAATTATATTTTTAAAAAATCTCCCAGATGGTTGGTTTAAACATTTAAAATTTTAAAAATAATTTTAAAAAAAAAAATCACGTGTCAGTAGATTTTTTAAAACACGAAAATAGAAACGTAACATTTAAAAAAAAAATAATAATAATTAAAATTAAGCCATCATCGATTATCATCGACGCAAAAAAAAAAAAAAAAAATCATTATTATGATGATGATAATAATAATTTCACGCGAAAAAGGGAAATAAATATTTCGAGTGAATGACCATAATTGATTATTATTTAAAAAAAAAAAAAAAAAAAAAAGTAAATAAATGTAAATAAAAAAAAATAGGAAGGAAAAATGCCGGACAAAACGTGGCTGCGCGTGAAAAATGACAAAAAAAAAAAAAAAAATTTTTTTAACAATAAATGTTTATCCCATCCCTGTGACGTACAGGAAATGAATCCAAAGCCGTGAATCGTTACGTTGCTTTGACAATGTTGCCAAAGTTATCTCTCTCTCTCGCTTATAAAAAAAATTTCCCATTCTCTCTCTCTCTTTCTCTCTCTCTTTCACTCTTTCATTCTCTATCATTCTACTTCTCTTCTTCGTTCCCCCCACCGCCACCTCCCTCCCTCCTTCCCTCTTCCCTCCCTACCCCCGCATTCTCTTCCTTTTCTTCTTCCACGTTCTTTTTTTTTTTTTTTTTTCTAATATGATTTCATCCTTCGTTACGCTGCATATTGATTGCTTTTTCACTTTTCAACAAGCAAATATTTTTTTTTTTTTTTAGCGCGCATTTTTTTTCGGTTTTTTTATATTTTTAGAATTTACAAAAAAAAAAAAAAAAAAAAATTCAAAAATAATTTTTTGTTGTTGTTGTTGTCCTCAACTAGTTTTCCGTTAGGATATTAAAAAAAAAAAAAAAAATTCTATTTGTCGATATATAGATTTATTTACTCTATGATTTGAATTCGCCATTAATTCGCCGACGTGAATTCGAAATCCCGATAGATGATGATATAGTTTAAACACCCAATTATTATTATTTCATATTTCGTATTTTTTTTTTTTTTCGACTTTAATAATCTACTTCCACGGGATTTAAAAAAAAAAAAAAAAAAAAAAAAAAACGTGTAAATAAGAAAGTGTTTAAAAAGGAGTTTAATCGCCGAAACACACACACACAAACACACACACATTTTTTGTTTTAAACTTTTTAAATGACATTGTTTGAACCTGAAGTAAAAAAAAAAATAATAATAATAATAACAAAAACCTTCCTTTACGCGTGTACCTGACCGTGTTTTTTTTTTTTTTTTTTGATTTAAATAAAAGTCCCACGCATTTTTCATAAAAATTATATATTCAAACGTTTATTATTATGACTGAACTTTTTTTTTTCTTTTTTTTTTTTTTTTCTTCAACTATTTTGCTTTTAGTATTTCGAAAACAAAAAAAAAATTATTATTATTATTATTATTATTATTATTCCTTTTGTTTTTCATTCATTGTAACGTCGGTCGGTTGGTCGGTCGGACATTTTTCATGTTTATTTTTTTTTTTTTTTTTACCTTTGCAAAGTTAAAATTGTTTAAATAAAAAAAAAAAATTACGCAAAAAAGAAAAAAAACGTTTACTTTAATTCAGACAATGTAATTTCCCAGTCGGTCACGAAAGTTTAAAAAATCGCGCCACCACCGATATTTTTTTAATTTTTTATCTAAAGTCACGACGACGTTTTTTTGTAATTGGCTATCGGGTTGTCAACCAAAACCGTTTTCGGGGGTTATTTTTCAAATTATACACATATTTTTTCGTAAATTTTAAATAATTATTTTTTTCCCGCCTTTTTTTTTTTTAAATTTTTTAAACTACAAAAAAAATTAAATCGATTTTTTTTTAAACTTTTCTTTCTCTTCTTTTCTTTTCTTTTCCTTTCCTTTTTTTTATTATCGGATTTAAAATGGAATATTTAAAAAAAAAAAAAAAGTTTCCTTTTTTTCCTTTTCTTTTTTTTTTTTTTTTTTTTTTTGGAAAAAATGAAAACTTTTCCCGAATTTAAATTTTAAAAATAAAACTTAAATTCGACGAAAAGCAAAAAAAAGAAAAGAAAAAATTTTCTTTTTAAAGTTATGATCGGAAAAAAAATTTTAACTTATAAAATCGTTCGCGTTTGTTTGTTTGTTTTGACGTGTCACAAGACGTATAATACGAAATAAAAATAAAAATAAAAATAAAACAGAACCGAGAACCGAGTAAAAAAAAAAAAAAAAAAAACAATTTTTTTTACAAAACACAATAATCTCGAAAAGAGTTTGTATTAATAATAATGATAATGATAATAATAATAATAATAATAATAATAATAATAATAATAATAATAATAATAATAATAATAATAATAATAATAATAATAATAAATTAATTGTAATTAACAATTACAAAACGAATATAAATATTAGCTTGATATTCTTTAATCTTGTTTTTACAAGAGTTATATATATTTATATATATATATATATATATTGTAACAATGAAAAAGCTTAATAGCATTTTGCCACACAAAGAAAGCCTCATAATTCTCTTAATTCTAAACTTCTGAACACAATGAAAAACAAAATTCGTCCTTACCCCCCATCCCCGTACCCCCCCTACCCCCTGTCTCCCTCCCCCCCACACACACACTCTCTCTCTCTCACCCCCTTCTGTCTGTCTTCCAATTTATATTTTTTATATTTAACTTTAAGAAGTTGACTAAAATGTTTTCTTTTTCTTTTTTTTTTTTTTTTTTTTTTTTTCTTATTTTTATTATCGTGCCATTCGCAGCATAAGACGAAAAAATTAAATAATCCATCTTTTCATTCCTCAACGACAACTAACTAACTAACCAACTAAATTATCATAGAATAATAAAAACGGAAAGAAATAAAAAAAATTTCAAGTTGGCACAACTGTTTTGATTTAAAAATAAACAAAAACAAAACATATTGAATAAAACTTTCAACATACGACACAACAATATTATTATCATTATTGATTGATTGGTTTTTTTTTTAAATTGACGACAAATTTTTTTCTTTTTTTTTTTTTTTGTAATTTTTCGACATTTTTCCCCGTCGATAAATTTTTTTTTTTTAAACAAAATAATGACCGAAAGAATGACAATTAAAAAAAAAAAAATCGTGTAAATATTTAATTAACCCGACACATAATCAAAAATATTAAAAAAAAAAAAAAAAAGTGGCTTTAGAAAAAAAAAACCATATTATTATTATTATTATTATTATTATTATTTTTTATAAAAAATAAAAAAAGTTAAGAAATTTAATTTTCTTGGGGTTTAATATAATGGAGAAAGAAAAAAAGGAAAAAAAAAACAGAAAAGTTTAATTTGTTTTTTAAATTAAATTCATCCGACGTGGATCTAGCCATTTTTTTTTTTTTTTTTTTTGTAAAAAAAACTCAATTTTTATTTTAGTCTGCGAATAAAAAAAAAATATTCATTCTCGTTATTATTATTATTATTATTATTAAAAAAAATAAAACTTTTTTTTTACGCAGATTATTTTGTAAAAAAAAAATTTTTTTTTACTTTGCTCGAATGCAAAATGAATATTGTGAGTGATAACCTAAGAAGTCGACGACGACGACGACGACTGTTTTTTTTTGTCGTAATTAAAATTACCATGTACCTGTCAGGTATATTCTTCGTTTGTTGATACCTGGTCACACCTAATCATATTCCCATTATATTCTCCGTCTCCTTTCCCCCCCCTCTCTCTCTCTCTCACTCGTTTCTGCATAAATATCATCGATTCCGAAAGTAAAAAACAAATAATCGTTTGAAATAAGGAAAAAATGTTTTCTTTCTCATTTTCAAATCAAACAAAAGTAAATGATGACGTCAAAACAAATTACGTCAAAAACAGGAGAAAAGAATTTCAACAACAACAACAATAATAATAATAATAATACCTTGTTTACATTGCAGGGTGTCATAGATATTTAAAAACAATTATTTTATCGTTTGATTTTTTTTTTATTTTTATTTTTTCAATCATTCTCTTTTTTATTTTTAAAATCGGCCAATAAGTTTATTTAAAAAAAAAAAAAAAAAAAAATGTGCGGCAAAAAAATATTTCGCGCGCGGCAAAATTCAAATTTTTAAACCCCTCCCCACCTTTCATATTTTTATTTCTTCGTCATTATCTTAAAAATGATAAACAAAAACGAAGGAAAAAAAAATCCACTAGAACGTGTAAGAAGAAAATATTATTTTTGCCCTTTTTTTTTTTTCATTTTCTTTAAAAAAAAAAAAAATATCAAAATCCTGACACGACACTTGAGCGCGTGCTTGTTCAAATCCATCTGTTCGAAGCAGGTGAAAAAAAAAAAAAAAAAAAGTTTTCTCTTATTTTATTAATAAAAAAAAAAACCTTTTCTTACTGGAATTTTTTAAACAAAAAATATAAAATATCTTATTATTTAATTCCACGTTTCTTTCCCCCTCCCCCCCCCCCCGTGAAAATTACAAATTTCGAAAATTATTATTATTATCATCAGGGATTTTTGTTGTTTTTTAAATCGATCGTTTAATCGAAATTTTAAAAAAAAATTAAAAAAAAGAATTTAAAAAAAACAAACAACCGGGACCGTGTGATGATTTTTTAACGTGGCGCCAGATCGGGTTTTTATATCGGCTTTGACAATTTCGACACGTTTCGCAAAATTAAATTTTTAATCCGTTTCCCACACCCCTCGTCACACACACACACAAACAAACAAACTCACAAACGCGCGTACCACCCTGCCCCCTACCGTTTAATTTTGTAATTATTCAATTTTTTTATCATTACCCGAAATATTATTATTATTATTATTTTACAATCTCGCTCGCATTTTATTCTCGTTATACAACGTCGATATCGGTCTTATCGGTCATACGTAATTACATTATCGGTCGAACACGAGGATTTTCTTGCAACAACCAAGTCGTACGATTACGATATTTAAAAAAAAAAAATAATAATAATAATAACAACAACATTCACCGCCGACAATTCAAAAAAAAAAAAAAAAAAATTTTCTCCGTTGTCAATCAATCATTGATGACGTAATCAAAAAAAATTTTAATCGATCATAACGCATTAAATTATTGTGAAAAAATTATTTCCTGTCGTTTTTTTTTTTTTTTAAGAGTTGGCATCGGTGAAAAAAATAATTTCGTAATGATTTACGAACATAATGTAAAATAAAAATAAAATTTAACAAAAAAAAAAAAAAAAAAAAAGAAATCCAGTAATATTAATAATGTATATATGTAATAGTGGGAGCGTATGTTTGGCAACATTGTGCTCAACGTCCAATATTGTGTGGCCTATTTTAAAAGTGGGGATTAGAGAGAGAGAGAGAATTGTTATCGTTTCACAGAAGGAAGCAAAGTCATAAACGGAGGAACGGCTGATAATGTTAAACACATTCCGGATGACATCCGTCACAAAAGATGCCGACAATATTCCCTTTTTGTTCCTAAACGTTCGTTTTCTATTCGTCTTGTTTCCTTTTTTTTTTTTTTTTCAATGCCTCCAAGGCTTTGCATAGAAAAATTTTATGTGAGTTCTATATTACCCTTTCTAGAAAATTCTGCTACCTGTCATCGAAAAACTTTTTTTTTTTTTTTCGTATTTAAAAATCTTTGTTTAAATACGATGTGACGTAAAAAAAACCTTCAAAATTATATTTTTATATAAATTACTCCGGGGGGTGATGAGGGGAGAGAGAGGCGGCGGCGGGGAGAAAATTGACGAGATATATTAGGGAAAACGACGAAAATCATTATTAATGATAATAATAAATAAAACCGACACTTTAGAGAATCTCTTTAACGCTTGTTACATAACCCCCCCTCCCCGATTCCTTATTAAATACTTGCGGGTAAATGAAAATAATAATAATAATAATAACATAATTAATTAAGTATTAAATTTTAACGTGGCGATAATAATAATAATAATATCATTTTGAATTTATATATAAAATCATTTAATAAATGTCTTTAAAAAGAAAAAATTTGTCGTCGTTCATAATCTAAAACTAGAAAAAAAAAATAAAAAATATGAAAAACTTACAGAATTTTCCTTTTTTTCACATTAAATATAATAATTAACCACAATCGACGAGCGATAAAAAAAAATTTTTTTTTTTATTGTATCGATCGGCGGTTTCGAATTGCGTAACGTCATCATTAAAGGTGGATCGTGGGTGGGAAAAAAAAGATGGAGGAGGGATGGAAATTATTTGGAGGAAAAAAGTAGTGAAAGTAGTATATAATGGTTGTAGGATCGATGCTATGATGGCAGATGTCATTAACAACCGTCGCATTTTTACCCGAATTCATTTCAAACCAGGTTAAATAAATTTCGTTTAATTAATTAGGATAACCGAGTTGCACGCCATTTTTTTTTAACCGTCTTGTCCGTTTGAATTTTTTATATTCTCTCGAGAATTCGCGAACGAGGGAGGCGAGTGTTTGCGGGTAACTGAAGAGAAAACCGGAAGAAGAGAAAGGGGAAATAAGGGGAAGGAGGAGGTAGACGAAAAAATTACGACGAATTCGAGTACTAAAAAAAAGGGGGTGGGGTGATGAAAAAAACTGATAAACAAAATTTGCATATTCAACAATTAAAAATCACGTGATCACACATTCCTTTCTTACCATCCTCCTTCCCCCGTACTACCTAAACTTGCTTATCTCTTTTTCCCCTCATCCATTTACCAACCAACCTCACACCCCAAATCGTCTCGAAACAAAAACAGGACGACAACCGTAATTCCAAAAAAAAAAAAAAAAAAAAAGAGAGATAACAATAAAAATGATGACGATGATAATTCCATTTGAAATAATAATAGGCGTTAAATAAAGAACAAACAATTGTACATAATTAATTAATTATTTTATATTATTATTAATAATAATAATCAATTACAATATTTATCGATTTTAATTAATTAATTAAAAGTAAAAAATAAAAAAAAATAAAACCGCAAAATAAATAAATGACATTAAAAAGGCCGAACGAATTATAAATATATATAATAATAATAATAATTAGAGCGTGAAAATATTAACGGAACGCCCTAAAAAAAAAAAAAAAATTTTATTTTTATTTTTTTTATATTTATTTATTAATTAATTATTAATAAAATAAACGTATTAATTGTTATTAATAACGTTTTATTATTAATTAATAATCGATAAACGCGTACACGATTAAAAAATGTAATTATTATCATCATCATTATCATCGTCGTCGTCGTCGTCGTCCTTGCCGTTATTAATATTAATTGTTTTCTCTTTTTCCCCTTTTTTCATTTAAAATTTTTTTTTTAGGATTTAAATATTGAAAAACGTTTTAAATAATAACGGAAACAACAATCTATAACCGGAAGTGTGGGTTAATTATTATGTATTTATATAGGTGGGAAGTTCTCACAGTAAAATAATCGATCTTGAAGAGTTGAATAATAAAAAATACATCAAAACTATATCTTTTCAGGTAGAGAGACACACATACAAACTTTCATAAAAATAACAAAGAAATGATAGGAGGGAAAAAGAGAGAGAGAGAGAGAATGATGAAAAAGAAAGAATGAAGAGATATTAATGGTTCCGCCTGTAAATGAAATAAAAAAAAAAGTTTGAAAAGGTATGCCATATACGTTTTGTTTGAAAAAAAAAAAAACTGATGAATTCACCCAGGTCAATGTCACGGTATTAGGCCTTAAAAAACCTGTGAGCAACACCGTGGTACGAGACGAAATAAAAATAAATAAATAACAACAAGGAGAAGTGGAAGAAGAAGAAGAAGAAGAAGAAGAAAAAGGAAAAAAAAAAAAAAATTAATAACGAAAAGAACATACTAGAAATATTCAGTCTCATTTTGATTCCACGAGTTTTTAAAGAAGCAAACATGAAGGAATAGACTTATGAGCTTGAAATGTGACGTCGTCGTTGTATCTTCTTCATAATCGAAAAAAAACCATATTCGAATATTATTATTTTATATTTAATCATAATCTTCTTACGATTATTTTATTACATTTGTCAAACTATTCGTGTGTGTGTGTGTGTGTGTGCAAATTATTATTGTTGATGATGGTTGTATACCTGAAACGTCCAAAAGACTACCGCCGCCACCACTACCGCCACTGCTGCCACTTCATCTTCTTCAAGTTTTACACATTTTTCATTTCATTTATTGATTTATTTATTATTATTATTATTATTTTATTGAATATGTCGTACGAATTTGATTATATCTCTCTCGCTCTTTTTTTTTATTGTGTTAAAAATTGCTTGCTTTCTTCTACTACCACGTCAATCGTGATTGACATAAATAAATAAAAATTTAAATTGTCGCCCGAATTATTAACCGTAGAAAACATATCCGTCGAAAATATTAATAATAATAATAATAATCCGTTGTTTGTTTTTATTGCACGGTTATTAAACTGTGAAAACAAACAACAAAACGAAAAATAATAATGATAGGAAGAAGAACAAACAGTACCGTTTGTACTCATTCTCTCTCTCTCTCTTTTTCTATTGTGCAAAAATTTCACTTTGGTGATTGTTTGTCTTGTATATATATATATACACGTTGCAATTTATCGGGTTAATGTTTTTGTTTCGAATATACAACGGTCAAAAATATGTCTACTACTAGCACGGTGTCATAACGGTTTTTAAAAAAAATTAACGTGGAAGAAGAAAAAGAAGAAGAAGAACCATAATTGGAATGTATAAAAAAACGAAACGAAACAAAACGAACTTTAACGCTTTTTTTTTTTTTTTTAAAGAGAAATCAATTAATAAATATAATTTTCTTTTTTCAATCATTCAATCAATCAATCAATCAATCAATCAATGAATACCAATCAAATAAATGCGGCGTGTTAGTAAATGTGAATAACAAAACACTAAATTCGATTCATAAATGTAAAAAAAAAAAAGTACCTAAGGTACCAAAAGATTTTTTTTTTTTTTTGTATGGGGCGGAATACAATTGGGGTTGTAAAGGTATAATAAGAGCTACAGGGGTGAAAACTTGTTAGTAGGGTAGGTTTTATATAAATAGAATGGCAAAATATTTTTTAAAATTACGGTTTTTTTTTTTTTTTTTTTTTTTTCATTTTGACTTTTTGAATGAGTTCCCATCTTTCTCTCTCTCTCTCTCTCTCTCTCTCTCTTTCTTGTCTTCCTTTTTTAACTACCTGAGTTATTTTTCTATGTGTTCATTGTAATTTGTCTAAAACTTAAAAAAAAAAAAAAAAAATACCTGAGTTTAAATCTCTTAAACATTTTGAATTTTTTTTCAAGTTTGTCGTGAAAAATATTTACAAATGTAAAATTATCATTATTATCATTATCATTATTATGAGTTTTATTATAATATAAGACAGCAACAGTTGGATGGACGAGATTTATTTTTTTTTTTTTTGCACCCACGCTTTAACACAGTAGTATAATACATTGATTTGTTAAAGACGACGTAATTCAACCCCTAAAAAAAATCATTTTAAAATCTTTAACGCGCCTAAAAATATTATTTAAAAAAAAAAAAAAAAATGTATAAATTGATGGCCTCATTACGGTTCTGAAAATTATAGTTAATCGATTGGTAGTGAAAATGGTTGGTGACTTTCATAGAGGGTGAAAACGCACACACACACCGATCGAATCACAAAACTGATTTTTTTTTAACCCTCTTTTCTTTTCATAAATAAATGCCACCCTTAATATAAAACAATTGTTTTGAATCTGACTCACGGTGAATAACGTAAAATTTTACCCATTTCGTCATCATCATCGTCGTTGTCGTTGTCAACATCGTCGTGGAAGTATCGATCGATCACATGATCACACATTCGATCGACAGATTTTTTTTTTTTTTTTTAAATATGATTTTTAAAAACCGTTAACGATAAAATTTTCATTAGCGTGTTAAATTATGTTCACACGCTTTTATATTTTGCGGTTGTCAATATACTCTTCCCAGATTTTAATAAATCCAAAAGGAGAAGAGCAAAAATTTAAAATTTGAATTTCCCGCCATTGAAAAAACAACAATCGAACGCGTCATCGTGGATGAAGTGAGAGTGGAAGGAGTGAGGAAGCGTCGAGCGTCGAAAAGTGGAAGGGGGAAAGGGAAGGGGGTAAAAGATTAGAACGTTATTCGGGTAAGAGTAATAATGAATAAGTGGTCGATGTTTATCTAAAGTGTGCAATTGTCACAACAAATTATGGTCGTCGAATGAATGTAATCGAGGTTTTTTTTTGGAAGAAGCCATATTTAATTGTTTATTATTCGGTCTGATTCAAGTATTTACGTTAATTAAACTCGGATTCGAACGAAATTTCATTTTTTTTTTGAATTGAGAGAGAGAGAACATGGCGTAAACGCAGTTTAATTAACGGTAATTCATTAGTTCTACTTTTGTTTTAAAATACAGACTCCATTTTTATCATTATCATCATCATCATCATCCGGTGGTATTCCATCTTATTTATCTCATGGTAAAAAAAATAAAATATAATCGCGAAAAAAAATCGTCTGCTTATTTTATTTATTTATTTTTAAATAACCGTCAAATTAAATATAAATCGAAAGGAAAAGTTCAATGCCTTTTTATATCAGAATGATAATAATAATAATAACGTAAATTCTACTGATAGCAAAACATTTATTATTATTATTATTATTTTATTCCTTCCTGTTAGTTTTTTTTTTTTATTTTGACTTCCTTTTACGTAAGATTTTAAAATCCGACATTTTTTTTTTTTAATCGTTTTATTTAATTACGTACGCCGTTACAATATAGCAAAAAACAATTGACGACAACAATCAATTTAAAAAAAATATATATTTTAACGGTTTTTGACGGGAGAGGGGAAAGTGGGAGGGTAAGGGAGGAAAGGAATGTGTGATTTTAATTAAATTCGTATTGACGTTATTGTTCTTTTATTAATTTCCGTTTTTTTTTTTTTTTTTTTCTAGAAAAAGATAAAGTTTTCGAAAAAAATTTTGTATGGGATGTTATGACAAAAAAGCCACTTATAAGGTAAGTATTAAAAATATTTTTAAGTTAGTTAATATGGATTTATAAGTATTGCCAACTTAAAATTTTTTTTTCTTCTCTTTATCGCCGTGCGCTGTTGCCGTATGTATGCTTGCATGTTTTTTTAACCCGCAATTTAAACCCCCTAATTCACTTTGACTACTTGTTTATCCCCATTTTATACAAAATATTATTTTTTTTTTCACGAAACGTGTACATCTTAATCTTATTCCCTTCTTTTTTCAGTGGGGAGAGGGGAGAGAGGGGTAGGGAAGGGGAGTATTTTCCTTTTCCACGTTTTCGCGATTACTTTTTCGAAATTCGAAGAGGAGAGAGATATGTAATAAATTCGCGAACGTTTTTTCGTAACGGTTTTTTTTTTTAAATTTGAAATTTTAAATAAACGCGCGAAACCAATTTTTACGTAACTCATTAAAGAAAGGAAGCTGAAAAAAAAAAAAATGAAAATTCAAAAAAAAAAAAAAAAAAAAAAAGAAAATGGCTAAAAAAAAATTTTTTTTTTTTTTCTCGAATAAGGCATGTCGCATACCATTCAATGGGAAATAAGC
Organism: Pediculus humanus corporis; assembly: GCF_000006295.1. Taxonomy (NCBI): domain Eukaryota; kingdom Metazoa; phylum Arthropoda; class Insecta; order Psocodea; family Pediculidae; genus Pediculus; species Pediculus humanus. The sequence continues at coordinate 1,087,345 of NW_002987093.1, forward strand.
CAAATAAAATATATAAATAGAAAAAAAAAAATTTTCTCGGGAAAAGAGAGAGAGAGATAGAGAGAGAAGTTGTGGAGGGGGGAAGGGAATTTAAAAGAAAATTTCGCATAAGAAAAAGAATAAAAAAAAAAAGGCGGGGGAGAGAGAGAGAGAGTGAAAAAAGAATAAAAGGAAAAAATAAGGAAGGAAGAAGAGAGAGAGAGAGTGGTGGAGAGGGAGAGAGGGAGAGAGATAAAACATTGTGGGAATAAGAGGAGAGAAAGGGAAAAATATGGGAAAATACGAAAGACATGCCTGAGAGACATTAAGAGAAAAAGAGATATAAAAAAAAAAGAGAGAAAGAATGAAAGAAAGAGATAGAAAGAGAGAGTGAGATGATGTGAGGGGGAGGCGGGGCGGGGCGGGGGAGTCGGAAAAACTTTGAAGCCTGCGTAAGGTAAATTTTTGCATCTCACGAACTATATGAATATTTATAAAGGAATTACGACGCAAAAATATTATTTCCCAAATGCAAAATAATACTAATAATAATAATAATAATGATGATGTTAATAATAATAATAATAATAATGTGCTAAAAATATAATGTGGTTGACGTGTCAGAAGATTTTTGCTCTAAAAAAAAAAAAATAAAAAAAAATTTTTTTTTTCTCTCTCTCTCTCTCTCCTTTTTTTTTTTATCAGTTGATTGATGTTGAGGATGTGATTTTTAACCGCAAAAATAGTTTTTGCGGTTATGATTTTTTTTTAATATGTATATTCTCAAATTTTGCGGTCGTGTAATTTTTGCTTTTTTTTGCTTTTTAAATCGTCGTCAAAAAATTTACCGCCATTTATTTTTATCCAAACGTTTATTTATTAAATTATTATTATTATTATTACGACATAAAACTCTTTGATACCTATATATGTATATATAATTCGGTGGAAAATTTTAAAATTTTCCACTTAAATAATAATAATAATGATAATAATAAATCGCTCGCGAGTAAAAAAAAAAATTAAGTTATAACTTTTTGAAAAGTTTTAACGTATGCGTTTATTAAAAAAAAAAAAAAAAAAAAAAAAAAATTAATTTTTTTTAAAACGTTTTTATTATTTTTTTTTATTGACTATTAAATACAGTCTACTGCCACTGAAAGTGGGAAATCAAGTCTTTTTATATGTGAAAATAAAATAAATTTGATGATGATGATAATAATAATGATGATTCTCGAATCATTTAATTATATTATTTACATTTAATCGAACGAATTCAATAAATCGTTAATAATTTTCCCCTTTTTTTTTTTCCCCCCTTTTTTTTTTTTTTTTTTTCATGGACCATAATTGTTTTTAAATTTTAAAAAAAAAAAAAAAAAAAAAAAAAAAAAAAAAACGATTTTGGAATTGAGCCACCATAACGGACGAATAGAAAAATTAATACGGGTTAATGCCCCGACACGGGGTACTTGATACATTTTTTTTTTTTTTTTTTAATTTCAATTGTTCTCTTTTTTACTTCTCAATTATTCCCATCGAATTATTATTATTATCATTATTATTATTATTATTTTTATATATATACATTTATTAAACTCATACTTTTTTTTAAAAAATTGTAATTTAAAAGAAAATAAATAAAATCATCGTCTAATGTGTTTTTTGTTCGTGTCTTTAGTAAGTAATAGTAATAATAATAATAATAATAATAATAATAATAATAACAAAACCGTTAAAAAATAATAAATATAATCAAACGGTACAAACACACACACACACACTCAAAAACCGGATCATTCTATTTTTTTTTTTTTTTTTTTTATGTATTCGTATTGAGTTATTAAAATATTTATAAACTCAATATTGATTATTTTGACGTAACGCGTAAAGTTTGTCATAGAGATAATAAACCTCCCTCCTCCTCCTCCGCCTACTCCTACTTCAAAAAAAAAAAAATGATTCCCGCAAATGTCGTGGAATAAGTCAAAATGAACTCGGCGGTTATAAAATACGACGACAACGACACTAAACCATTTTTAATGACGTCACGAACGTGACGTATACGTAGGAGAAAAAAAAATTTTTCTCCTACGTATTGATAAAAAAAAAAAAAAAGACAACCGAGCAGAAGGAAATTTTTTTTTTTTTTTTGTACGGGGGAGCAGAAGGAAAAGAAGAAAGAAAGAAAGAAAGAAAGAAAGGAAAATAAAAAAAAAAAAAAAAAGGAAAAATTTCGAAATGTTTTTAAATGAAGGATAAAAAGATGGAAAGAGAGTAAAAGAAAAGCGAGAGTTGAAGGGAAAGGAAGTAGTGGTGAGAGAGATAGAGAGAGTGAGTGAGAGGGGAAAAGAAAGGAAGAGATAGAGAGTGAGTGAGTGAGTGAGTGAATGAGAGAGAGAAAGATGTATATATATAAATGTGAATATGTTTACAATGCATTCCTCTTCTCTTTGTTCACGGTTCAAATGGCGATCGAAAGAGATTTCAGTGATATTGGTTAAAGGCATGAAAGGAGAGAGAATAGCTGGGTCATAGCAGTTGTGACCCCCTTCCACGGGTTCCACGGTTAATAACAATACCGTAAGCGAAACATAAGGGCGTAAAGATGGGCTCAGTCTTAGAAGACGACCTTACCCGTTTAAATAATTATTTATTCGTCCTTCAATTTGATTCCGTTTTTCAATTTCAAATAATATGCTCAACGCAAAAGGTAAATATATGTATTAAAATAATCAATTTTGTTAGATTCAGATACAGTTTATTTAAAAAAAAACTTGCGCCGGCGGTTTTACCCATATGGTAAACATAAGCGTAATTGAGTACTTTACGATTTCTATGTGTTTGTCTCCGACGACTCTTGGTGCCAACTTAAACATCAGACAGTTTACCTGCATCGGTTGTCGAGAGTAGACGTGGCGGACATTGTTTGCTCTGGTGGTTTTTTTTTTTTTTTTTTTTTACTTTCTTTCGGCTTTTTACTATTTCGATTTATTTTATATCATTTATCGAAAAAAATTTTAATTAAAAAGTTTAAATTTTTTTTTTAAAATTGTAAAATCAAAATCGAAAAAGTTTTATATTTAATTGTTATTGTGTAAAGTATAATAAACTAATAATTTTTAAATTTTGTGTGAAAGTGTTTGTTATCGTACGAAGTTTAACGTATTTTTTTTTAATAGTTAAGTTAAAAAAAAAAAAAAAAGAAAAAAACTTCTTGGAAAACTGAAATAATTAAGTAAGTTAATTACATATATTTATTATTTACACAAAAAAAAAAAACGAATAATTATAATGAAAAAGATAACGAAAAAACTATTATATGATCGCGTTACGTTTGACAGTTAGAAAAGACTAACGAATATCGTTATGACGTCATCATACATGTACACCGTAGAATTCGAACGGATTGTCTGTCGGTTAATAATCGATTCGAATTACGCATAATTTAAAATAATTAATTAATTAATTAATTAAATAAATTTCGAATCGCGATTTGTATGTTGCTTACTTTTACTTAAGGTTTTATTATAAAAAAGAAAATTTCGAACGTTAACCTATCGTTATTATCATTATTATTTCGGTTAAAAAAGCGGTAATGAAAAATGCAATGATAAATTTTAATTGTTAACCCGAAAATAATAATAATAATAATGCGTTTTTTTTTTACCGCAAATACTCTGTTTCATTATTATTATTATTATCGATATTGAATTGCGATCGTGTCCGACGAACCGTGGCCAAAAGTTCGATAGATGATAAGTTTATTAAATTCCAAGAAAAAAAAAAAAGAGTGAGAGTAATAGTAATAATAATAATAATGATAGAATATAAGGAAAGAAAGAGAAAAAAAATTCGACTTGTTGCCTTGTCTGAAAATTCAGCGACGATCAAAAAAAAATTATTAGAGTTATAATTTATTGAAGCGTTGTCATTGGTCGAAAAATGCGTAGCAGATAAGGTCACGTGGTTTTCTTTTCTCTTTTTACTCTCTACTTCTTTCTTTTTTTTTTTTTTTTTTTGAAATTTGAAAATTTGAAAATTCGAACGCGTCGAACGCGCAAAGTAATTTTTTTTTATTTTATTCTTTTTCATTTATATATTTGGTTTATATATAAGATACAATATTCGTTGAAAACGGTGCGATGTCGGCTTTTTTTTTCTTTTTCTTTTTATTTCTTTTTTTTTTTTTTTTTTTTTTAATAATTAATTAATCGTCATTAACCTAAAAAACTAATTTTAATGTCGGGGATTTAGATTTTTTTTTACATAATCATCAAATATTTGGTTCATTTTTTTTTTTTTTTTAAACTTCGTCATTTCTCGAAATTTGTTAATTTTATTTATTTTATCGCCCGAAAAAAAAAAAAAAGAAAAAAAAATTTAAAATCGCATTTAAAATAATTTTTTATTTAAAAATCTCAACGTCTTTTTCTCGCTCATTATCTCTCAAACATGGTGGTAAAGTTTTTTTTGCCAAATTTTTTTTTTTTTTTTTCGTTTTGACATTTTGTTTGATTGTTGAAAAAAAAAAAAAAAATATGTATATATTCAGCAAATGTACACGCATAAATTATCACTATCGTTATTGTTAAATGTTATTATTATTATTATTATTCCGTGCGTATTGTTACGAAAAGTTTTTGAATTTTTCTCATGGAACTAACTGGAAACAAAAAAACAAAACACGTTAATATCATCATCATTATTGTTGTTGTTGTTGTCGTCGTCGTAACTGCGTATCGGCATGAAAAATCAATCACCCGAGGCGGGGGGAGGGGGGGTGGAAGGGGGGAGGAGGAGAAAATAACGTTCGTTCGGTAACGAACGAATTAATACGTTTCCCCCTCTCTCTCTCACTCTCTCTCTCTCTCTCTGTCTCAACGACCTGAAAATTTCCAGAAAAATCGAAAATAATTTTAAAGAGAGAAAGAGAGAGAGAGAGAGGAGGGGAGAGAGA